>NC_081343.1:1933791-2068953 GCF_029784015.1 Lycium ferocissimum | reverse complement strand
ACGGGGGAAATGCGCCCAAATTTACTTGTAGGGTGGGGCTAGAATTGGAATTAAATGCCCAAATATCTCTAGCTAATGTTTGGCATATTATGACTTGTTTATAGATCTTGGGCAGCCCGAGACGTAGGTTGGACTTATCTTGAGTTTGAGCTAGCGTTGAGTGCGTACGAGGTATGTAAAGCTCCATTCTTTCTTCTTTGGCATGCCTTAGTTACAAATAGGCTATGACACGAGCCTCGAGGAAATTCTATTCTCGCAATCCGAGCATGTTTATGTCACGACCCAGCCCCGTGGGCCGTGACTGGTGCCCTACTTAGGCACCCAAACAAACTTACGAACCAAATTGTCATATTAGGACATATCCAGATTCAACAGACATTATTCGTACCGATAGCAGATTGCAGACATCACACAAATACTGAAACGAATGCTACCCTAAGTGGTCGCCCGTGCAAACTCATCATATCAAAATCAAAGCTGGCGGAATGCACATCGCCCAAACATACACATACATACAAACATGTGGGCCATATCGGCCATAGTAACATGCGGTGCCGCTTAAGGGCGCAAACAGAATCACATACGAATAAACCGGACCCATGACCCACAAATATGACTACAGGCCTCTACAGACAGACCGAACATACGAACATATGACGGGACGGGGGCCCTTGTGCCGAATAGTCACAAATGTACAGAATATACATAGCAAAGACATATACCAAAATATGGGCTCCGGATCAAGGGGAGCACTTCAAAGTAGCAGACTGGGTAGCCTAAACCGGAGGATCGCCCAACCCGAGCGTCGTACTGGGCATGAAATGCGCCCCCGAAGAAAGGGGGGTCGATGCGAAAGAAGCGAGTATGTAAACGAGGGGTACGATAATCCAAACCGTGACTGGAGTTAGAAGATACAGAAACAAATACAGAAGTAACAGATCAAACCTGTACGGAATGCGAATATACAAAATGCAAATAAACAAAAATCATGCATAGGGCTCAGGAACGTGGTCACCCCCTGACGCTGGTGCCACAACACATCATACTCCAGAAGTTTTCAAATCTCCGTACATCTCCGAACACATCATAACATCACACACATCAAATCATCAGAATATATCGGATGCCATATCACATCATAACACCATAAACGGTAACCCCTATGGCGAGGTCTCGAAAATCGTAACACATCATCTTGCCGAATATGTCATAATGCGCACGAGCTCGGAAGCCGGCCGGTGTACCGGCGAACGAAGTCATAATCATTGGCACGAGCAGTGAGTCAAAACCATATGCAAATTTAAAAGTAAGTCCCAGGACTCGACACATAATTTCATATGCGAACACTTTAGGATCAGAAGGCTCAAAATGAGTATCGAGTTACTCGGAATTAATATACAAAAGTCGCGAACTTTTAAGTTATCAATTTTTCTCAAAAACACATCGTAGGTCATTCTCGGAAAATTTAGTATCAATCATAGTAATGAGTGTTCAAACGACATTATAGGACATTTCAAACGGACCTTAGAGTCATAGGCAAACACTTCCTTCTCATATCGTACGGAAATGAATCAAACAGATCAAATAAGGGAAGTCTCGGGACTTGCGGGCCCACCTCGGGTCAAGTCGAGGCGGCAGACATAAATTACAGACATTAGGCTCCATAAAGTCATCTATGAAAGTTTCGAAGCGATTCGGATACATTTGCGGAAGTTATGGAGGTTTAAGCATTCTTTTGATCAAATATAAGGATTATAGTTCAATTGCGCTGAATGAATAGTATGCAAAATCAAACTCGGATTTCCAAGAGCAGAATTATCCCCGAGGTTCCGATCTTAACCTAGTATGACTAGGACATGCCAAGTGAAGAAAAGGTAGGCTTTACATACCTCATGGACGTCTTATGCTCGCTTAAACTCAAATCCCGTTTCGTCCAGAATCTGCAAATGGTCAAAGTTACCGAATGTAAATCATATGCTTTTGGGGAGCTTATTCTTAGCCCTTATTTGTCTATAAGAATTTGGGCAGCATCTCCCCTATAAATCCACTGCCCCGAGAATATAACTCGGCTCAGAATATCAACAACCATACCAACAACAATACTAACAACATCAACATTCAATACTAAACACATTATAACATAAATAGTCCTTCCTTCTACATAATACAACAACTTCGACTCCAACTTCACACTCTCAAACTAATATCGACATTTTCATATCCATTCCCTAATTCAAGGCCATTCAAACGCAATTCGGAAGCATTTCGCATTATTTCACAAATCATACAAAAGTTTCACCGAAACCATAATTCATCCAAAGCTTCCAACTTTCAACATAAACTTCTATAACATATTTTTACCTTTCAATTCCATTAACAACCATCATAATTTACATCTTGCAATTTCATTTCCATAATTACATAAACTATAATAAAATCACATACTTTCCGACAACAACTTAGCAACAATTTTCTCATGCCAACTAAGACCATTAGCCTTCCATTTTCATCACAAGACTCCAACAACACAATTAACATACTAAGTAATATTTATTCGTCTCCCCTTCACCTATGGCACTACACGGCCACACACACACACACACACCCACGGTCACACTTCAACATTCACAACTTCAACCAAAGTCATCAAACTTCTATTTCCGATATAGAATACACAACAACTACAACTAGAATATAACCTAAAAATCAACTAGTCTTGGCTACATAACACATGCATGCACGGCCAAGTCATGAAATTTTCATATTTTTATGAATTCTATCCATTTCTCCATACTACAACACAAACAAATCTTCCATAACACATAAAGAACATGAAATCCTTACCTTCTTCCAATGAATTCTCCTTGCCACCAAAACCACTCTCTGCCAAACTAATTATACCACTTTGAAGAGCACCTTGAGCTTAGTAAGAATATAAGAGAATTACAATTTTTGGACCAAGATTGAAGGCTTGGAATTTTTTTCTTTTCTTTTCTCTTCTCTTTCTCTCTTGGCCGTGGCCTTCTCTCTTTTTTTCTTGATTTTTCCTTTGTTTCCTTGAATATTCTAGAGTTGAAGATGACTTAGTCATCTTATATAATTTGATCACATGATCATCACATGATCACTACATATTATGGGTTTGGGCCAAGGCTTGGCCGGCCACCCTTCAAATTTTTGGGCCTTTGTTTTCCTTTTTTTTTTTTTTGAGCCCAATTACTTATGAATCATATTTTGCAAATTCCCGAAACAAATTTCCAAGTTCCAATTTTGCCCTTGGCCTTCTCCAATGTCTTTGCACCAATATTTTTCCATAAATAACAGCATACCCACCAAATGAAATCAAAATATGTCCTTATTCTTACAAATCACAATTATGTCCAAATTTCCCGAATGTGCAAAAACACGGGATATAACAGTTTACGACTCCTATTCGTTTCTTGGAAATTCGTATGTTAGTATGATGAAATATTAGCTTTTATGCCTTTGAAATATTTGACTTTCAACTCTTGTACAAAAAGTTTGGCTTTTAAAAGTTCCGTAACTACGAACGCTCGTATCTTTCGCAGAAAGGCTCGGATTACCTCGATATGCTCGTGGGTGATTGTATGATGTATGATAAGTATGTTTTTCATAGGCGGGCCCGACTCGGGTCAACACCCGTCCGTGGGCCCCGCGACTCCCCTTTTGTAATTCTGACGACTTTTGTCAAAATATGATATGACTAATATCCCGATTTTAAGTATGATCATTAATATGGACTTTATTACAGGCTTACCTCGCACTCCACGGAGGTATGATTCTATTTGGGTTATTGTTGATCGCCTGACATATTCATGCCATTTCCTATAATTTATAGCTACGGTAATTTATGTGTGAAGTCTTAACATACTCATCTTGCAGTTTTGTAATCAAGTAATACAACCAACATAGCAATCCAAACAAGGGTGTATTTTACTTAGCTCAACCGTTAGTTATGAGTCAATGTCTACATCCGCTCCAATTAACAACTTCTGTCCCATAGGGATACTCAAAATAGTAGTATGTCTAGCTATCCGTACCATCCATGTAATGCCACTTATCCCATTCTTCGAAACTCAGAGTTCACTTCTAGCGTCATCTTTCCCTTTTCTTCTCATCTCAAGTTATTCCTCTCTTTCCCGTAATCGACTTATAGTAACCGTAAATGCATTTTCCTTTAAACCCGCCATCTTAGTTTTCAAGGATCTAAGTCTCATGCGCAACTAATACCCTTTGTTATAGCCCGTATTTCGTGCGTCCGGATGTTGTGAGACAATGGTGAGAAATTAAGGACAAGACCATGTTCTAAAATAGTTTTAATGTCGGAGTTGTGAGGAATATTATTTATGAATATTGGTATTGTGGAAATGTTGAAAAAGGTTAAGGGTAAAAAGGAAAAATTTGCAAAGTGGCATCATGGGAATAATGTGGAAGGCTAGGGGTAAAATGGTAATTTCACAAAGGTTCAAGGAAATTCTTGAAGGGCCAAAGTGTACAAAAGAAGACACTTGGTCTTCTTTGACCAAGTAAGAAAAGTCAAGAAAAGAAAAGAAAAATCAAGAAAAAGGAGGAAAAGTCTAGAAAGGGAAGAAAGGGAATATGTGACCAAAATTGAGGGGCTTAAGCATAAATATATATAAGTGATGGGAGAATTATATATATATATATATATTTGGAGTCATATTTTAGTTGAAGAAATAAGAAAGAAAAAAAAAAGAAGAAGAAGAGAGGGACTTAGTAGTATTCGGCCATGGCTCCAAAAATGGGAGCCATGGAAGATGCTCAAAATAAATTATTTTCTTCCACTTTTCCTACCTAATTGAAGGTCCTCAACAACATGGAGTGGTTGTTGGAACAAGCAAAGCATTTGTTGTACAAGTTTGGAGCCTAGTCAAGTAAGAAGAAGTTAAGTAAAAAAAGGTATGTATTCAATCTTCTTTCATATGTTTTGGATGGTTGTGAGTATTGTAGTATGTAGAAAGGGATGAAAATCATGAAAATATGGAAGTTGTGGGTGTGGCCGTGTGTGTGTGGTTGTATGAGAAAATGATGAATTAATTTTATGAAGTAAGTTTGTTGTTGTAACGTATAGAAAAGGATGCAAATTCATGGAAAACATGTATGTTGTGTGTTGGCCGAATGCATGGGTTGTTGTGTAGAAAAGATGAAATGATTTTTATTTAGTAGAATGATTGGCGTGTTATGTAGAAAGAATGGATTAATTTTACTTAGTCCTTTGGTTGTGTTGAAATGGATAAAAATGCATGAAAACATGTGTGATGCTATTGTGGCCGAATAGGGGTTGGTTGGCAAGTTATGGTGAATTGATTCTATTTGATATTTTAGTTGTTGTGTGTTGTGGATTCCGTGATGTAAAATGAAGGTTTGGTGGCTCGAGATGAATTTGAAATTATTTGCGCGTTATTGAAGAGGCTAGTATGACATTAGTGTGGTTTTCTTATATTTGCATGAGTAATATTGTTAAGGTGTGGTGATGATATTTCATGAATATGGAAGAAAGGAAATGTTGTTGGATTATGTAAAAGAGCCACTAATGTTGGAAGATTATGTGAATTGAATGTTGGAGTATTGCTAGAATAATCATTGGTATTGTTGTTGGTTTGGCCGGGTTGCATTCCCGGGATTGTTGTTGATTGAAATTGGCCAAGTTAAACTTGGTGGGATGGTATATTTACAGGGGAAGTGCTGCCGAAATTTCGGTAGCCAAGTGCCATTTGAAGAATCCAGTTCTAAATGCACTAATCAAGTTTGGGTAAACATGACCAAATTGTAGATTTTGGCGAATTTGGAGCTTGAAGTTGGAGTAGCAGGAGGAGCGGAAAGAGGTATGTAAGACTTCACCCTTCTTTCTATGGCATGTCTTAGACGTACTAAGTTGGATACGGGCCTCGGGGACCATTCCTTTTCTCGAAATCCAAGATTGAAATTCGCTACTATTCATTCAGTAGAATTGAACTAGAAATGGTGCGAAATGTTGGAAAACTTCTTAGACCTCTAGAACTTGCATAAATGAGACCCGATTACTTTAAAACTCTCATAAGTAATGTCATGAGACGTATTACACGTAAATTGTGTGCGCCGCCTCATTTGACCCGAGGTGGGCCCATTGTTCCCGGATTTTCTCTATCGCTTCGTTTGACTTGTTTTGGAGAAGAATCCTAAGGAAACTCTCGATCCTCGTCCCGATTATCAAACGATAGGTACATCACTATCCTAATGTAAAAATGTCTATGATGACCGTGATAACGATAATGCTAAGAAAGAACATACATCCATGATAGGTACGACAAAGATGATTCCTTGACTAAGGTGAAGAATATGATCTTAAAATGATAACGATGGAGTTGAAAATGAGAAAATGCCTACGATAGATATGTTACTGCTATAAAAATGAATATATGGAAATGTTAAACGATTTCTTGATATCGCAATGCTATCATAGAGAATGACCGCCATAAAGGTTCTAAGTAGATGAAACTATACCTTATGATCCTATTTGATGTTTTTCTCATAAATGACACCTTTTATTGGTAATCTCGCCTTATGATACATGTATATGTGTATGGAAATGTATATGTATATGTATATGTAAATGTATATGTGGGGAAGGGGAAAGGGGGAGAAGCCGTGTCCACGATTCGGCGGGCTTATCATCCCGGACGCGGGATGCCGGACGCGGGATATGGGAGAGCGGGGGGGGACGGTGTGGCGTGTGTGTGGTTGTACGTATATGTGATATATATTGTATGTTGGGACAACATTGGGGAGGGGGGGTGGGAGAGCCGATGTACTCGGCGTACGTGAACGCAAGTAAAGAACACCGTTTTACGAAATGCTCGTTTTTACGTATATGCCATATGTATAATATGTTGGGACAACGTTGGGGATGGGGGGTGGGAGAGCCGATGTACTCGGCGTGCGCGAATGTAAGCAAAGGACAACGTTCTCCGAAATGTTACGTTTCTGTAAATGTAAATAAGAAGTACCGTTTTACGGAAAGAAACTAAGCATGTATGGCATCCGCACGAAAGGCACTCACACGTACGGAGTTATATCTAACCCGGATAAGCTCCATATGTTTGTACCGTTATTATTCATACTGCATATGCCTTTATCATGTTACTATTCATGTCTTACATACTCAGTACAATGCTCGTACTGACCCCTCTTCTTCGGGGGCTGCGTTCATGCCGCGCAGGTACACCCAGACGAATCGAAGCTAGCATACATGATGTTCCTGCAGGGTTGGTAGGCTCCACTTGTTCTGTGGGGCGGAGTGCTTTGCCGAGTCGAGTATATGAGCCATGATGTTTTGTTCGGTGTTAGAGACTTTGCGGACGAGTCGAGGGTATAGAGCGACGACTTTGTAGACGGTGTCGGGAAAGAAACCGGTTAACATGTTATTATGTTTCATGTCACGGGTCCCACATGGCAATAGACTTTACTTATAGAAAAAAAAAAATTTGAGTTCACTATGTATCCTATTTTTTTTTATTTGATACAGGAATTTACCTATGTGATAAGAGTCAGAGGGTTCGCTCGGCTCCAGATGTGGGGTCGGGTGCCCATCACACCCTGATCAAGATTGGGGTGTGACACCCTTTATGCCTCATACTCTTTTACCTTTGTGTTGCACTCAACATTGATTTCAAAACCAATCATAACCATATCGTATTTGTCTTTGATGATAGCCTTGCTTTATCGCTTTATCGTCGTACGGTAAACTCATAACTCATGGCCACATTTTTCTTTCCAACTTATTCATTTATATACTTTACTCATTCTGTCTTGGTATAGGATATTCGTAGGAGATGCATCTTCATTTTCTCATAATATGACTACTTCTTCAGCGCGCGTACTTCGCATATTTCTTTTTATTTCTATACCCATACTTATTCCTTTACAGTCTTTCCTCCTCAATTTATCTTATTACCTTCCATTTTATAATCAATCCTCTATTCCTTGCACAAGGAACCCTATTCTTAACTCAGTACCGCTTTGTCCTTTAGAATATATTATTTCTATGCAATCTATTCTTCGCTTCCAAAACCTATTTTGTTCATTCTGCTCATCCCCTATGATCCTTACTATGCTGATCCTTTTCCTGATAATTGTTCTATTTCGTTATTCATCTTTCCGTAGTCTTGGTCTTTTACATCCAACCACAGATATCACTCGTGATCTCAATTATATAAATCACAAACTGCTACTACTTTGCCATACCACTATGCTCTAATTTCTTTTTCGAGTTGGCTTCCTTTTTCCTTTTGCTTGCTATCGTTTCTGTCATGGCGAAACCTCTATGCTGGACTTTCCCCTAACAAGGTCTTATAAGCTTCCTTATCTACTGCCCCATGGCTCGCTTATTGGTTTCACACTTGCATTCACTCTTAATTCATATAAAACATGTCACCTCTTTAGTCGTTTCCTCGCTATACTTTACTTACTTTGTATTACAGTTCTTGCTATGTTCTCATTATATCCTGATCATAATCAACTCTATAGAGTGCCACTTCTTGATCTCATTCGCAAGCCTGCTTATAAAATAGAATAATCCTCGTGAAGTAAGCATAAGACCTGTTACTCTTTCTGACCCTATTACTGTCACACCCTTATTCCGATAGGGTGTGATGGGCACCCGACCCTTACCTAGGGCCGAGCGAACCCGCTGACTCTCGTAGTTCTTATAAACATACTGGGCCCTTAAGTCATAACGTAAATACAAAATGAAATTTTCCAGAAAATAAACATACTTTACATCTTTTCAATTCAAATAAAATCTGCAATCGCAAGAAATTTGTAATATAATGCATAAGAATACATCGGCTTACATAGCCGCTCACAACTAACATCTTATACACACGACTCTGTCTGCAAAGTCTCTAACATGATTCAGATACCATGACACAAATATTCTGACTCAGTTGCACTCCGGACGATATGGAGCTCGACCATCCAGCCGGAACATCTCCTACTAATACCTTCAGCTCACCTGGGTGTACCTGCGCGGCATGAAACGCAGCCCCCAAAGAAAGGGGGTTAGTACGGAATGTGTACTGAGTATGTAAAGCATGGAATATAGGAAACGAGATCATATCCGAAATGAGGAGTACAGAATATGTGCATAATAGTCAGAATACCGAAGTACATACATCTGTAATACAAATAGTGCATAAGAGGTACAGAAGACAGATATAATAATCAGAATGCTCAAAATACTTAGCTTTCCTTCGAAAAACATTTCTGTCTCATATGTATATAGGATAGAACATATCATAGTAGCTGACATTAACCGATGTGGGATTCGCCTAAACTAATGTGGGATTCGCCTAAACCAATGTGGGATTCGCATAGACCAGTGTGGAATTTGCCTCACCACTGGGTTTGCCCCACCATTGGGTTTGCCCTACCACCGGCTCTGAAATCAATAGATCATATTTCTGAATACGTATATATAACATTTCATCACCTTAAACCGAATCATCATATTGTCATATTACTAGATTAAACAAAATCGTCATATTATCATATCATCAGAACAGATTCATTATATTATCGGATCATCACATTATCAAACCATCATGTCATCAGATCATCAGATTATCATATCATATACCCTATGCGGTCCGTAATAGGACCCGGCGGACAGAGACATGGTCGCCCTCCCCGCCTGGGCGCCACAACTCATCATACTTACTGGAAGTTTTCATATCTCCGTATCTCCGTCACACATCATATCATATAACCACGGTACCCGGCCAAAGGGGCTCGGCGTGCATCGACACATCATAACACCATAATATTAGTCGCTCATCATACTTCGGAAGCTCATCATACTTCGGATTGTGCGCACGACAGTAACCGGCCCGAGACTCGGCGAAGGAAGTAACAATAATGTGCACGAGCAGAATCATAGGATCTATATGCAACTCAAAACATTTACACAGACTTAACAGAATAATCAAACAAATTATCATTTACAAGCCAACGGCATTAGTCAATTCAAATCTCTTCCGGATATTACTCGGAAACATATCAAATAAAACTCTATCAATCATAGTTACGTATCCAAATCATATGCATACGAATTCTCATTTCGTACATTTACACAGATTCCATAAAACAATCAAACAGACTATCATTTAAAAAAATCCAAACAATAGCCAACTCAGGCTTCTTTCGAATGTTATTCGGGACATATCAAATATAACTTTTAGCAGTCAGAGTTACGTATCAAAATCATATGTATACGGATTCTCACTTCAGACTTAACAGATATATAAGTAATCATATACGGGAGTCAGAATGATAGCCATCTTAAGTTCTTTTAACAAATTGTTAGAACTATACAAAGGAGCGTCTTGTGGGCCCACTGACAAGTATCAAACCGATCCGGGCCCGCCTATGGAGGCTAAGGTCATTATATGCTATCGAACCTCCTACAGACATATCGAAGCGATCCGAGCCTTTTTATGAAAGTTACGGACGTTCGTAGTTTTAGACTCTTTTACAAACATAATCTTTTATGCACATTCATATTTAATCATACAAAAGGCATATGAACCATAATTTAACTACGTTACGAATACGGATATCAAGAAGCGAATAAGGATCATAGACATGCTCGGATCGTAGAAGTAGAGTTACCTCGGGGATCATATCATAGCCTACTTTAACTAGGACATGCCAAAGAGAGAAAGGTGAGCTTTACATACCTTGGCCGCCCCCTAAGCTAATCCAAACTTACGCCTCGGCTTCTCACGCTCCACGATAATGTCATTAGACATCCGACATTAGCCATTGACATTGAAGAACCCAATTTTAAGTCATCACTTTTTCTACAAAAATTCTGGCAGCATTTCCCCTATATATTCACCAACCCCGAGAATTCAACTCGGCCTAATCTTCAACACAATACCAACAATCATATAAACAACATCCATAATTAATTCAAAACGCATTCTAATATCAACAACCTTCTTCCACATAGTTCGACGACATTTCATTTACATTCCATAAACAGCATACAATCAAGCCAACTTCATTGATCATACGTTCAAGTATTAATCCGAGACCATTCAAACACGATTTAAGAACATTCTAAGCGAGCCGCACAATATTCCAAAACAGCCCGTCCAATACACCATGCACCCGAAACCTTCCAACTTCATTAGGGACATTCATAACACGTTTTCTTCTTCCAAATTCATAAACTACGCCAACAATCCCATACATTACAACATTATCCTCATAATTATGAGAAACATATTAGAATCATATTAACTTTCAAAACGGTCCACACGACTACAACTCCCATTTGGATCATTAAATCTTCATTTCACATCATAGAATTCACCATACGACAACCAAATTCTACCAAATAAAATTAGTCCATCTCTTCCACACAAAACAGCCACCATTCGGTCAACACATCAACACACACAACTTCATGCATTTCATCCATTTCAACACATTACAACATGCTCAAAATGTCCATAACAATATCAACCAAACACTAAATAAAATTTATTCGTCATACCTACACCAACTACACATACACGGCTATCATTCAACACACCCAAGTTTCATGATTCTCATCTACCTTCACATACTACAACATGCACAAACATCTATAAGAACATGTAACCAAGATTATATCTCACCTTCTTCATTCAACTTCACCACTCGGCTAGGATTCCAAATTGCAACAACGAATGACTTTATCCCTCCAACAACCACTCCATGTCGTAGAGAACCTTCCAATTAGTAGGGAAACAAGAAGAAACCAATTTTTCTTGGTCAAGTTTTTGGGACCATATTCGGCCAGCTATGGCCGAATGGTTACCCCTCTCTCTTTCTTTCTTTCTCTTGAATTTTCTAGGATGAAAATGATAAGTTGCCTTGTATTGTTATCACTTATGTATATATATATATATACACATGCACATGGCCGGTCATGTGCCATCTTTTCCTCTCTTTTTTTTTTCTTTTTCCTTTTTCTCCAATTTTCTAGAATTTTCTTGAATTTGTAAAGGACGAACTCTAGTCTTGCATGATCATCTTTGTATATATATATATATATATATATGACCCTTAAAAAAATATGAGATGGACACATAACCCCCTTTTATGGCTTAAAACAATTGGCCAAACTAGGGGTGGGGCCCACGACCACTTGTGGCTTCTCCAAGAAGTCATGAATAATAACAATTTCCAAGTTTCAAGTTTGCCCTTAATATTCCACCATACCATAAATGATGAATATGCAACTTATGCATTCTCAAAAAATTTATAACCTTGTCCTTAACTTTCCGCCATTGACTCGGAAGATCCAAATGTACAAAATGCGAGATATAACAATTACACTTACCACATAAGTTGTCTTACCAATGTATTCACATTCGTTATAACCCTTCGTATCTTGTACCCCTGTCTCAGTCATACTGTTACTTTATGTGCTAATAGGCTTGTCATATTTTACTTATGCCTATCCATCCCATCAATACTTCAATATTGCACTCTATTGGAGTTACCCTTTCTCTTGTATGTCATGTTTTAGTACTACCAGTCTCCCTAATTTACTCTAGTATTTCTCTTTACCATATCAATGTCGATCTTTTACTGCTACTATCAATTCAACAACATTTAACTCATCTCTTGTAGTCGTCAATGATACTCCTAACTTAATCCCATCCTGCCATTACTTTTTACACAACATCTTTTCCCACTAGGACATATTACAAGCTTATGTCTTATCTCCTTTAAATTCTAGGAAATTTCGGCAGAGAATCCTCTATATTTCTTACTATCCAAAACCTGCAATCAGCAAATACCAACAATGCCTCACTGGGCTAATATATATATACGACATATCTCAGCCACACAGGGCTGCCAATTTCAAGTAAAAGTACAAAAATGTTGAAACTTACCACATATATCACACCTCGAGATGTACCTGATCCTTTAGCGATCTGCCCTGTCATACTTTTCTATTTACTTTCCCTTTCATTCTTCAGCTTTACATTTCAATCATGCCTCAATATTCTTACCTTAGCCAACATACATCTTTCGTACCGTTGCTTACCTTTGTGCTGATTCATTCAATTTGTTTAGTTCGCAAGCTTATAACTGAACTTATTGTCAAGAGATACATTTAATCAATTCCTCTGTTGTACTTGACTTACCTCTATGACAACCAATCATTATCATATAAATACATATTCTGATAACATAGCCTCAACGAAGTGACTTACCTCTATAGCTTCCAATATCATCACTCACTTTCTTCTGTCGATACCGTTCTTCTGCTGAAATCAAGGGTTAGTATAAGGAATCTCATTTTCTATAACTTGACTCTATCGTACGATCTTAGATGTGAAAGAAAAGTAACCATCCTAAATGCACTGTAGCCTCCTGTTTATAAATGTGGCGCGCAACACACCATAAACAAAACTCTACTAGACACGACTTTGCGTACAACCCCTAGACGAACTCGCTTCGATACCACTTTGTCACACCCCAATTCCGATAGGGCATGATGGGCACCCAACTCTTACTTAGAGCTGAGCGAACCCTCTGGCATTCACATAATGAAACTGGACATATAAAAAAAAATTCAAAAATATAATAAAGTACTTTCCGTCAAACCATAGAAATTTGCGAACGATACTCAATTAATCAAAAACTGATTAAGTCAAGCTGACATATCGGCCTATATGGTTGCTTTACTAAACGCATGACATCTTAACATACTAACCACAGGACACTGTCTGCAAAGTATCTAAGAGTAAACACTTGAATCATTGAATCGGGACAGGGCCCCGACATACCCGTACACACATATGATAACCATAATGACTCAGCACTGCTCTAGGAAGAAAATGGAGTTTGCCAATCCCAGCTGATAGCCAACCATCCTAGCTGAATACTTTTACCTACAAAATAATCTGGGACTATGTGGCATGAACACAGCGCCCCCAGGCAAAGGGACGTCAGTACGAATAATGTACCGAGTATGTAAGGCATAAGAACATCAAGTGCAGATGGATCATGAAAACCAGTATCAATAATTGAATGCATCTGTGGCTAACATCTAAGAATATCTGCGTATCTCTATATGACTGAAACTAACTCTATGGCGTATGATAGGCATAGATTATAATATACTGATAGTGCCGTGAAACGTACAGCCCGATCCATATATAATATAATAATGCCGAGGAACGTATGGCCCGATCCATATATAATATAATAATACCGAGGAACGTACGGCCCGATCGATATATAATATAATAATTATATATATACCGTACCCGGCCCTCTAGTGAGGGACTCCGTGTATAATGCATTGAAACTGTGCACGAATACATACCCGGCCCGAAACTCGGTGAATGATATATTAACAAAGATGCACGAGTAGAATATCATGAGCAACCATATGCAAACTATATCATCAACTGGGACTTAATAGAATGATTAGAATGAACCGACACTTGAGAATCAAAGACAACTGTCATGTCAAGTACCGCTGAGAACTAGAATTTATTGAAATTATGTACGTTCATCGTCCGTTCATTTTATGTAATTCATGCCAAAAAAAGAAGGAATGGATAGCCTTAACATACCTGGTCTTAGCTCAAAGGCTCAAGAACTCAACTCGTATTGTCTCCACGATCTATATGATAACAACAATGATACTATCGTTAATTATAGAAATGATTCTCTTAATCGTATAATGAAACTTTAACTTATCCTAAAATAAAATGGGCAACATGTTATATCCCGTATTTTGTACATTGGAATATTTTAAGCTAGTTGTGATAAGTTAAGGACAAGGCTATTTTTCGATTTTGTTTAATGCACAAGTTGCTTGTAAATTTTATTGGATGGAAATATTAAGGAAAATTAGGGGCTAGAAGTTGAAAAATATATTTCATGAAATGGCCGGCCGTGTGGGTGTGCGGGCTCCCACCACCCATGACTTGGCCAATTGCCTTACGCCATGAGATGTACATGTGTGCACCTTGTATTTGTAGGGGCTATGTATATATTACTACTATATATAAGAGGGAATGTGAGGACTTTTGTAGTCCTCACAATAATTTCCCAAATTTTTAAAAACTTTTTCATTAATTACTTTTATGTCCTAATTTTATTTATTTAAGTCAATTTTTTTGTTTTTTGTTTTTAAAGTCTACTTTTCAAAAGCTATCGAGCACAGGGACTTTTGTAGTCCTTACAATAATTTTCAAATTTTTTTAAAACTTTTTAATTAATTACTTTTAGGTCCTAATCTTATTTATTTATGTCAATTTTTTTTTTTTTTTTAAAGTCTACTTTTCAAAAGCTATCAAACCTCCTACCTCATTTTTCACGTTCTTTGATTTTCTGATTGGTGCTCGATATCCGCATTTGAGCCCAATTAATCCAAATAATTCGCGCTGCATCGCGCCTATTCGGGGTTCCTCCAAAGATTTTTTTCCATATCCATGTTCGAACCCCTAATCCCTAATTAAGAGAGGAGCGATCCGTCTGCACAAGTTAAATTATGTATTTCTCTTAAAAGTTCATTAACTATGTATAGATTATTTATTTAGAACTAAATAACTTCAGAAAATTAGGATACATAAGTTATAATTTCATCAAAATGGAAGTTAAAATATTAAAGGAGTGGAATGAAAATTTTGCTTTTATATAACTACCCACTTGTGGGACTACAATGGGTATATGGTTGTTGTTGTTGTTGTTGTACACTTGTACTAACACAAATTATATTTCTTTAGTTAAAATATCTGCTTTTATATCTTGAGTTTGGGCCCGGGCTTAGCACGGGCCTCACATAACTAGTATATGCATAAGTGATGACAAAGCAAGACAATTCATCATTCTTTCACAACTCAAGAAAATTGGAGAAGCTTGGAGAAAAAGAGAGACCATTCGGCCAAGGCTAGCCGAAATTGAGGTCCAAAAATCTTGATCAAAAAAAATATTTTCTTCTAGCTTTTCTACCAATTGGAAGGTCCTCTATAACGTGGAGTGGTTATTGGAGCAAGCAAGCATTCATTTTTGCAAGTTACAAACCCTAGCCAAGTTGAGAAGTGAAGTGGAAAGGTAAGGTTTAATCTCCTCTTTCATGTATTATGGATGGTTGTGCGTGTTGTTGGGTGTAGAATTGGATGAAATTCATGAAATTATGTGTGTTGGTGTTGTAGCCGTGAGTGGGCTGTTTTGTGTAAAAGGAAGGAATTAAATTTACTTAGTATTCTTGGTTGTTGTTGTTGTAGATTCTATGATGAAAATGAAGGTTTGATGGTTCAAATTGAAGTTGTAATCGTTGTGGGCTGTTTTAGAAGCTAATGTGATTTTAATATAGTTTCTTGAATTTATGAGAATGATGTTGTTAACGTGTGGATTATTGGTATAGTTCATGAACTTGGAAGAAAGAAATGTGTTGTTGTTGTTGTTCTTATTAAATTTGGAAGGTTTCAGGTGGTGTTGCATAATGGTTGGGTTGTTTGAATATTGCACAGATTGTTTGAAGTGTTCTCGAGTCTTGTTTGAATGGTTTTGGATGGGTACTTGAAAATGTGGGCGTTGAGGTTGACTTGATTTTATGTGGTTGAATTGAATGTAAATGAAATGCCGTCGAATTATATAGAAAGGAATTACTAACGAAATGTTTTGAATTAATTGTCGATGTTGTTAGCATGGTTATTGGTATTGTTGTTGATGATTTGGCCGAGTTGAATTCTCGGGGTTTGTTGAATTTATAGGGGAAATGCTGCCCGAATTTCTGTAAATAAAGTGCTAGCTTAGAATTGGATTCCTGTCATATCCCGTATTTTGTACATTGGGATAATCCGAGCTAACCATGATAAGTTAAGGACAAGACTATTTCGGGATACGAGGTGGAGACTTTTAACCACGATTTTGTTTTAAGGCATAAGTTTCTTATGATTTTATTGGTATGGAATATTAAAGAAAATTTGGGGTTAAAAGTGAATTAAAGGAAGTTCATAATTCATGAACAAAAGGGCCATGTGGCCGTGTGATATGTGTGGGCCATAGGCCACATGTGTTAATTATATATGTGTATATTAGATGATAAGTAAGACTAGTAGTCATCTTTTTTCAACACTTAGAAGCTTAGAGAAAAATTGAGAAGCTTGGAGAAAACAAGAGAGGCCATTTGGCCATAGCTCTAGCCGAACAAGGTCCATGGAAAATTGATCAAAAAATATTTTTTCTCAAGCATTTCAACTCCTTAGAAGGTGCATAACAACGTGGAGTAGTCGTTGGAGTAGAAAGAACGAGTATTAATTCAGGCACCAACCTTAGCCAAGTTGAAGAACTAAGTGGAAAAGGTAAGGTTCAATCTTCCTTTTTATATGTTATGGATGGTTTGTGTATGTTGTGGGATGTAGAAATGGATAAAACTCATGAAATTATGCATATGGATGTTGAGCCGTGAGTAGGTGTTGTATGGTGTAGGAGTGATGAACTAATTTTATTTAGTATTTTTGTTGTTGTTGTTGTGGATTCTATGATGATAATGAAAGTTTAATGATTCAAGTTGAATTTGTATTCGTGTGGGCTGTTTTAGAAGTTAATGTGATTCTAATATAGTTTCTTGTATCTATGAGAATAATGTTGTTAAAGTGTGGATTGTTGGTGTAATTCATGAATTTGGGAGAGAGGAATGTGTTGTTGTTGTTGTTCTCGGGTTTGGGAAGATTTCGGGTGGCATTGTACATTGGTTAGGTTGTTTTGAATATTGTGCGGATTGTTTGAAGTGTTCTTGAATCTTGTTTGAATGGTTTCGGATTAGTACTTGAACATGTGAGCGTTGATGTTGGCTTGAATATATGTAGTTGAATTGAATGTAAATGGAATGTTGCCAAAGTATGTAGAAAAGAGTTACTAATGTTAGAATGTATTGTGGATTAATTGTTGACGTTGTTGGTATGGTTGTTGGTATTGTTGTTGATGATTTGGCCGAGTTGAATTCTCGGGGTTGTCGAATTTATAGGGGAAATGCTGCCCAAATTTCTGTAGCTAAAGTGCTAGTTTGGACTTGAATCCCTAAGTATCTATAGCTAATGTTTGGTATATAATGACGTTATTGTAGATCTTGGTGTCACACCCCGACTTTACTAGGGTGTGATGGGCACCCGACCCCGTGTACGGAGCCGAGCGAACCCGCTAACTCTTATTACACATATGAACTCTTTGGATTCTTAAGACAAAATGAAGTAAAATACATAGCAAATTTTTTTTTTTAAAGAAAATCTTTTCGTCATTTCTCAAAGTAAATACAGTTTGAAAATATGAGGGCTCCGTCTAATAAAACACGTCAACCAGTGAAACTCTTTTTAGAGCTGACACCTTAGACCCACGACTACGTACGCAAAGTCTCTAACGTAATCGGATATCATAGCACGTGTGCGCTGACTCGGCTACACTCCAGAGCAAACGGAGTTCGCCAACTTCGCTGAAACATCTTCTATGCTAACTTTGCGTCGTTTGGGTGTACCTGCGCGGCATGAACGCAGCCCCCGAAGAAGAGGGGTCAGTACGAACAATGTACTGAGTATGTAAGGCATGAATAGTAACATAGTAAGAAATGTATACATGAACAATAACCGCATAGAAACATAGAACATGTCATGTCAAGCTGTGACCTGTACATAGGAATCATATCCTGCATGGTCAACATAGAGCATATCATAGGATAGCAGAGTAACCTGTGCATATGAGTGCCCCCGGGGGCGGATGCCTCGCATGCTTACTTGGTCATATCAGGTCATAGCACCGCACGAGGCGGCTCGCCCACATAGCGCCGGAATACTCCAGCTCTGCCATAAATCCCGCGTCCGGGATGATAAGCCAGCTGACCAGGTGGCAATGAAACATAGTTTCCTTTCCCATTTCCCCCATGTATGCATAGTTCCCATCCCCCCAACCCTTGTTCACATTTAGCATGCAGGGGAGCCCAAGGAAAATCATGTACTTATCGGAGTGACGTAAGGTCGGAACCCTCCAATCGCATTATGGAGTAATCATGGACGCTTTGTCTCACCTTGGAGGAACGATAATCATAAGGCGAGGCTATCAACGTAGAACATATCATAGTATATCGGGTCATAGGCATAGCATATCTGACATCATCATTGTCATCATAGAATCATTGTCATCATAGAATCATTGTCATCATAGAGTCATAGTCATCATAGAACCATAGCCATCATAGAATCATAGTCCCCATAGAATCATAGTCCCCATAGAATCATAGACATCATAGGATCATGGACATCATAGAATCATAGCCAAAGAAAGAAAGTGAAGCCTTACATACCTCTTTCCGCTCCTTCTGCTTCTCCAAATCCTTGTTGCAAATTCGCCAAAATTTTCAATTTGGTCATGTTTACCACATCTTGACTAGTGCATTTTGGAGTTGGATTTCTTAAAATGAAACTTAGCTACCGAAATTTCGGCGTTTCCCCGTAAGTATACCACGCCACCAAGTTAAACTTGGTCGATTTCAACAACAAACCCGAGAATGAAACTCGGCCAACATTATTACCAACAATGCCAACAATTATTCCCAACAATACTTACGATATTCACAATTGATTCCTTAGTACCCGAAATCTTCAACCAAGATGTAATCACACATTTTTCTTGTTCTAGTTTCATAAATCATACCAACGACCACCCACAATCAACATCATTCATACAATGTAAGAATTTAAGCTAATGTCACCTTAACTTCTTCCACATTCCGATAACGATTACAATTTCACTCCAAACCATCAAACTTGCATTTCTCATCATAGAATCCATGATAACCACAACTAAATATCAAATGGAATTGAATTATCATAGCTTATCAATCCATGGCCTATTCGGCCACATCACCACAACAACATATTTCATGAGTTGTCCATCTTTTCCCATATATTACAACAACCAACATGCTACATGCACTAAATCCATCCTTTCTATACAATACATTACATGCATAATTAAACACTATATACACACACACCACAACTCACGGCCACAATCCAACATCCATAACTTCATGACTTTTATTCATCTACACATACTATGATATTCACAAACATCTATAAAACATGTAAAGAAGATCAAAACTCACCTCCTTCCCTTAACTTCTCTCACACGGCCAAGCTTGTTTCTTGCTAAACAAATGGTTTCCGTCTTCCAACAACTACTCCATAAGATAGAGGACCTTCCAATTGGCATGAAACTAGAAAGAAAATAATTTTTCCATGGCTACTTCAAGGGGGCAGTTCGGCCAGCCCCCTATTTGGCCGTCCCTCTTTTTTTTTTTTTTTTTTTCTTTCTTCCTCTCTTGTTTCTTTCTCTCTTCTTAAAATATGATCACTCCTCCCTCTTATATATGTATATATACCTTGCATGCATGTGAGGGGCACATGCCCCTCTCTAGAAAAGTCTTCCATTTTTCTTGATTTTTCTTGAAATTCCTTTTTATCAAAAGATGACTCACTTGTCATCATTTTCCATTCTTTTCTTTTTCTTTGTGTCACATGGCCAATTTGGCCCTTTTTAGAATTTTCATGAATCCTTGGTGAAATTACTATTTTACCCCTCGACTTTCCTTAATATTACTATTTTGTCCCTAACCTTCCACATTATTTTCACGGCCCATTTTGCGAATTTCTCTTCTTGCCCTTAGCCCTTCTCGATAGTTCCACAATACCAATACTCATAAATAATATTCCCGACAACTCCGACACTAAAATAATTTTAGAACATAGTCTTGTCCTTAACTTTTTACGTCGACTTCGAAATTCCCAAACGTATAAAATACGGGCTATAACACTTGGGGAGCCCGAGACTTAAGTTCAGATTAGCTTAGAAAGCGGACGAGGTATGTAAAGCTTACCCTTTCTTTCTTTTGGCATGTCTTAGTTGTAAGTAAGCTATGATACGAGCCTCGGGGTAACTCTATTCTTACGATCCGAGCATGTCTACGATTCTTATTCACTTCTTGACTTTCGCATTCTTAATATAGTCTAGCTATGGTATTTATGTCTTTTGTATGATTGGATTTCAAAGGTTGCATAAAAAGTTTTGTTTACAAAGGTTGTTATGTTGAATAATGTCTCTAACTTTCACAGAAGGGCTCGGATCGCTTCGATATGCTCGTAGAAAGTCCTAAAGTGAATAATGTCTGTAACTTTTCGGGGCGAGCACGGATTGGGTTGGTACATGTCTACGATCCCTCAAATTTCTTTTAATGCAGTCCTAATGGTATTTAGAACGGATTTATCATGACTATCGTTAACACTTGAGCATTGATTTCTCATGACTATCGTTTGATACTTGAGCGTTCATTTGTCTACTTATCTATTGAGACTTAAAAGTGATTTTTATGCATATGGTTTCTCACTACTCTGCTCGTGCTAGCTGTTATTACTTCCTTCACTGAGTCCCGGGCCAGGACACGCATTCATGCGCACTCCACTGCATTGTTCACCGAGTCCTTCACTAGAGGGACGGGACACGCTATATATATATGTATATGATGATGTGATGATATGGGGATGGCGGCCGATGGATGGCATATGATGACTATATATATGATGACTTCATTCACCGAGTCCCTCACTAGAGGGCCGGGACACACTATATGTATATGTATATGATGATTTTACTTCCCGAGTCCCTCACTAGTGGGCCGGGACACGTTATATATGCATATGTACATGATTTATGTTTCAGAGGCAAGTCTTATGGTTTTCTGGTTACCGTACTAATTTTCTATACTCCTTATGTCAGTATGATCCTGTTTTGTATTTCATGCTTTACATGCTCGCTCAAGCATATTTTTCGTAATGACCCCTTTCTTCGGGGGCTGCGTTTCATGCCATGCAGGTGTATACAGATGAGTAGGAGATGTTCCAGCTGGATTGGCGAGCACTATTTCCTCCGGGAGTGCTGCCGAGTCAGAGTGTTTATGATATGGTGTCTTGAGTTATGTTAGAGACTTTGCAGACAGAGTCATGTATGTAACAAGTTAGTCTTGTAAGCGGCTCTGTAAGCCGATGTATCATTATGCATTATATTACAGTTTCATATGTTTACAGATTTTCCTCGATTTGAGAAAGACGAAAAGCATGTTTTTGAAAAGCTTACATTGTGCACTCGTTTCATGGTTTAAGGGCCCAGTATGATTATGAGTAACACGAGAGTCAGCGGGTTCGCTCGGCCCTAAGTAAGGGTCGGGTGCCCATCACGCCCTATCGGAAATTAGGGTGTGACAAATTGGTATCGAGCGAGTTCGTCCTAGGGTTGTACGCAAAGTCGTGTCCAGTAGAGTCCTGTTTATGGTGTGAAGCGCGCCACATTTATAAACAGGAGGCTACGGGGCATCTAGGGTGGTTACTCTTCTTTCACATCCGAGATCATGCCATAGAGCCAAGTCATAGGGGATGGGATTCCTTATACTAACCTTTGATTTTAGCAGAAGAATGGCATCGACAGAAGAAAGTGACTAGCGATATTGGAAGTTATAGAGCACGCAAGTAAGCAAAGGTATGAAAGATATATGTTGGGTAAGATATTATAGTACGATTGAAATACAAGTTGAAGATTAAAAGGGAAAGTAAACAAGAAAGTGTAACGGTGCGGTTGAGTTGGGCATACGAGGTATGTTCATCATTTTCGCATCGTTGTTGATATTGGGAGCCCCGTGTGTGGTGATATATATATATATATATATATATATATATATATATATATATATATATATATATATATATATATATATATATATATATTGGCCCCGTGAGGCATTGTTGGTATTTCTGTGCGTGCAGGTTTTGAGACAGTAGCAATTACAGAGGAAACTCTGCCAAAATTTTCCTAGAAATAAAGAGAGAATGAGATATGGGTTTGTAATATGTCTTGAAAGGTCGTGCCAATAGTAATGGTAAGATTTGACTAAGCTACGAGTACGGCTGACATCGAGAAAGAAGTTACTTGCTGAATTAAGGATAATAATAATTAGAAGGTCAATATCGATACGGTAAAAAGAATTTGGAGAGGGCTTGTAATCCTAAGAGATGATTTAGAAAGGGCTGGTAAATCTTGATGGAGTGTTATCTAAGGTACTGACTGAATTGATAAACAGGGATGAATGATGACGAGCTTATAGTTGAGAGGAGTAATAGTATGATTAAGTCAAGAGTACCGAGGAAAAGAATTGTGACAGATATGAATGTATTGATAAGACAGCTTGTGAGATATTAAGGACAAAGTGGACCAGAAAGGGTAAAGGGTTAAGAAGTGTTACATTATAGGATTGATTACGAATAAGATATAATGTGAGCATAATGAGGATTGTTATGAAAATAAGTAAAGCCTAGTGAGAAGGTGGCCAAAGCTATGATGTGATTGATGTAGCTAGAATATAAAGGCAAGTGTGAAACGAAAAAGTGAGCTATAGAACGAATAAGGAAGGCTTATCAAGTTCTGTAGGGGAAGTTTGGAATAAGGGTTATATAATAACGAAAATGATGGCGAGTGTAAGAAAAGAAAGGGTAATTGGAAGAAGAAAATAAGAAGGAAGCGAGATAACAGTGTAGTAATAGATCATGACATGTGTAGCCAAGGATACGAGTACTATAAGTGACGGGACTGTGAAAGACTCGGTTATAGAAAGGATGAGGAACGAGGTAAAATGAGAGTAGAAATCCAAAGGCCGATAACCAAGTATTTATAGGTAACGACGATCAAGGTGTGTTCCTCACCATTGGGAATCTAGAAGTCTAGGACGGAAAGTAGTCATATCCATAGGTGAAAAGTGAATATTGAGGATTGAAAAGGGCTAAGATAGTAATTGTGGAGTCAGAAGAGTAAGAGACCCTTTCTAATTCGGAAGGGGATGTATTATGAGAAAATTTTGGAATCTGTTAAGACTTCAACATACTCCAGGTTATGTGATGATGGTCATGCGGTGAGGTGGACGCGATTATATTAGCATTAAAGCTTCGTATTTCATCAGAGTTCCAAGGTTAAGCGTGTTGGAGCGAGAGAAATTTTAGGATGGGTGACCCCCTGGGATGTTTTCTGAAAGTCTTACAAATTCAGACGTAAGAAGCAAATGAGAGGCTAGAGTAGTCTAAGAGAAATTAGAGTATATAGAGTGGGCGAAAACCTTAAGAGGTCGCGTAGGCGGGGTTGATTAAGCCGGTGAAGAGAAAGAAAGTGCACCATAGTTCTAGAATCGGGGTGAGTTGAATAGCGTTTGGAAATACCTTGTAAGCAGGATAGTAGAAATTATACATATAGGTATGCACATGATATCCCATACATGGCTATATCAGCGGATATGTGTATTCCGACAACCAACGTGGCGGTATATGGAAGGCATTAATCGGACAGGGTAACGAAGTTCAAGTGAAAAAAATATATAAATGGCACAAATGTTGCAAAGGCAAGGCGAGGCTATTTTTTTTACTACGGGTAAGCTTAGAAAGTACTAATGCAATGATATTTGGAAAATAAAGAAAGTGAGTAAATGGAAGGCAAGGGGATCAAAGTTTCGGAATAAAAGTGTCGCCTAATTAAGATTGGAAATACGGACATAAGGCAAAGTATAATCAGATAATAGTATAAGTACACCCTTAAGGGGGGAAGTGGGTGCGAGAGATGCAAGTGTAAGATGGAGACAATTGACACTACAAAATATTTGATACGGATGTTTGGGCTACAGGTGAGGTTCCTTGCTGAGACAAGCTAGTAAGATCTAAAAGCCAGTAATAAAGGGATAGAAGTCAGGATGATAATTGAGATAGTACTGAGAATTAATTGTGGAGGTCTTAAATGATATGACATTGGAAAGTGGATGCTTAAAAAAAAAGGAGAGAATACGACAAGGGAAAGTAACGAGTAACGTACAGAGACATTGTGAAAGACAACACTGCTATGCTGGATTAGAGGTTAAGATGTGGGCAGTAGAGTTGTTCGCTAATGATACTGCGACCTACAAGTAGTAAGGGAGAAAGATATAAAACCCCCTATAGTAGGAGTGAATAAAGGAAGGGAAAGGAGTACGACAAAATAGGCTATAAGCGAATGTTGGTACGGAGGGGGATATGCGAAGTAGAATGAACCAGGAGAAGGAAAGACCGTGACCAAGATTGAATATACGTTATACAAGTCGTACAAGAGTAGTTATGTTACCTATGAATATTTATATGTCAGAGATGAGACCAAGCGAATACTTAATGAGAAAAGTTTGGATTCAGTAATAACAATATGGTTACGAGATTTTGGGTGCATTAAGGAAAGATGTAAAGGTGGTTTAAGCCAAATTACCAAGACAGAATTAGTACTAAGGGCAAACAGGACATGGCTATGGTTGAACCACAGATCCATCCCGATACCGTTTGTAAGATAAGAGAGGCGAAGACAAAGTAACACATAAGGATTAGTGAAGCCACGCTAAGGTATTGTTTTGGGCTAAATTGAGCACCTTCGCATATTCTTATAAAGATTGCAGCAGAATGTGTGACCGGAAAGTTGAGAGCGAGATCTAAACAAAAGGACGATAGAAGAGTTTGTATTAAAGATAAAGAGATGACACGAGACAATGTGCCTAGAACGTTACAAGTTGAGTAAAGAGGATTATAAGATGATTTAAGCAAGATGATCAGAACTAGCTGGCTACTAAAAGTGGGTAAATTTACATGCCAAAATTCTTTCAGAATTATATCAGCTGATGATAGTTAAAGCAGGGGACGACTATTACCAACTCAGAGACGACAGAAATCATATGACGACAATCGGCGTTGACACTTAGAATTCCAGATTGGCGAGTGAGTATTCTTGAAGATATCACCCATGAAAAGTGTAATGAGATTCGACAAGAAGGAAAAGCTTAGCCCGAGATGTATTAGGCCTTATTACATTCTTCGTAAAGTACTACGGCGGAGCGATAGCAGGGAGGAGATGACTTGAGAAGCTAAAGAGAAGATGAAGAAACATGATTGGTACATAAGACTGCATGCTATAGTAATAAAGGAAACCCCCCGAGATCCTTACAAGACCGTATGAAACTAGTTTAACATTCGAGGACGAATGTTCTAAAGGGGGGAAGGACGTTATATCCCTTATCTGGTACATTGGGATAATCCGAGCTAACCATGATAAGTTAAGGACAAGACTACTCCGGGATACGAGGTTGAGACTTTTGACCTTCGACTTTGTTTTAAGGCATAAGTTGCTTATGATTTTATTGGTATGAAATATTAAGGGAAATTAGGGGCAAGAAGTTGAAATAAAAATTTCATGAAAAGGCCAAAGTGGCCGTGTGTTAAGGTGGGACCCACATGTCGGGATTTTATAAAGGACATATGAAGAGATATATGGGTAGTACATGTGAATTTGAGCAAGTCCTAAGAAGGACCCATAAGCTAAAAATGAGTGTAAGCCCTCCAAAAGGACGATTTAAGAAAACGTCTTCGGGTGATCCGACTTCGAGGGGACAAAACGGTATTATGAGTTTGGAATTTGGGAAAACTCCCAGAATGAAAGTTGTAGATAATTGAAATAGATTTCCAACCATAGGTGGTGGGTTCACAGGTGATATCGGGATAAGGAGATATGGACGTTTTAAGGTAGAAAGGTCAGTGGGCCAGGCCCAACCCGAGCCCAACCGGGTCAGGCCCATTACCCACACCTTTTTAAATGAAATATCAGCCTTTTCTCCTCATTTTTCATACCAAAACACCCAGAAAATTCTGGAGAAAAAGAGAGAGAGCTAGAGAGAAAAACTAATTTTGACCAAAATCCGCGCCCCGAATTTCGAAGCCCATGAAGAGAAAAGTGTCGTACGTCGCGTTGCCTTCAATTTGAGCTAAAAATCAACCAAGAATAAGAGGTTGGACGTGGTGGCTGCACACTTGAGGTAAGATTAAGTTTTCTTTTCATTATTAACAAGTTTATTCAGAGTTTTAACGGATTAGAACGGAGGGAATAGTGTGTAGAAATGGATGGAATTCATGAAACTTTGTATGTTGATGTTGAGCCGTGAGTATGGGCTGTTTTGTGACAAGGAATGAATTAAATTTACTTAGTGTTTTGGTTGTTGTTGTTGTGGATTCTATGTTGATAATGAGAGTTTAATGATTCAAATTGAAGTTGTGATTGTTGTTGGGCTGTTTTGGAAGTTAACGTGATATTAATGTAATTGTTGTATTTGTGAGAATGATATTGTTAATGTGTGGATTGTTGGTGTAATTCATGAATTTGGGAGAAAGAAATGTGTTGTTGTTGTTCCTCTTGAAGTTGGGAGGTTTCGGGTGGCATGGCATTGTGGTTGGGTTGTTTCAACTATTGTGCGGATTGTTTGAAATGTTCTTGAATCTTGTTTGAATGGTTTCGGATTAGTACTCGAGCATGTGAGCGTTGATGTTGTCTTGAATGTATGTAGTTGAAATGGATATAAATGGAATGTTGTCGAATTATGTAGAAAAGAGTTGCTAGCGTTATAATGCATTTTGAATTGATTATTGATGTTGTTAATATAGTTGTTGGTATTGTTGTTGAAGATTTGGCCGAGTTGAATTCTCGGGGAAGTTGATTTTATAGGGGAAATGCTGCCCGAATTTCTGTAAATAAAGCGATAGCTTGGAATTGAATTCTTAAGTGCTTATGGCTAATGTTAGTACTTAATGATGTTGTTGTAGATCTTGGGAAGCCCGAGACTTAGGTTTGGATTAGCTTAGGAAGCGGACGAGGTATGTAAAGCTTATCCTTTCCTTCTTTTGGCATGTCTTAGTTGTAAGTAGGCTATGATACGAGCCTCGAGGTAACTCTATTCTTACGATCCGGGCATGTTTATGATTCTTACTCATCTATTGATGTTGGCATTCTTAATGTATTAGAATTATGGTCCTTACGTCTTTTGTATGATTGGATTTCAAATGTTGTATAAAGAGTTTTGCTCCAAAAGGATTTTATGTTGAAAAATGTCCCTAACTTTCATAGACGAAACCGGATCGCTTTGAAACGTTCGTGGAAGATTCTCTAACGAATAATGACTTTAACTTTGGGCGGGCCCGGATTGGTTTGATGCATATCCGTGGTCCCCGAGATTTCCCTTTGTACAGTCCTAACGACTCTTTTTGAAAGAACTTGACATGATTATCATTTAACTCTCGAGCGTCGACTACTTACTTATCTATTGAGTCGGTAATGATGATTTATGTGCATATGGTTTCTCACTACTCTGCTCGTGCATGCCTCAATGCATCTTTCACTAAGTCCCGGGCCAGGACACGCATTCGTGCAACTTCACTGCATTGTTCACCGAGTCCCTCACTAGAGGGCCGGGACACGCTATGTATATATGTATATGATGATGTGATGATATGGGGATGGTGGCCAGGATGGCACATGATGATTCTATTCACCGAGTCCCTCACTAGAGGGCCGGGTACGGTATGTATATATATATGATGACATGATGACATGATTTTACTTACCGAGTCCCTCACTAGAGGGCCGGGTCACGCTATATGTACATGTATATGATGATTTTACTTACCGAGTCCCTCACTAGAGGGCCGGGACACGTTATATATGCATATGTACATGGTTTATGTTTCAGAGGCAAGCCTTACGGTTTTCTGGTTACTGTACTAATTTCCTATACTCCTTATTTCAGTATGATCCTGTTACTGTATTTCATGCTTTACATGCTCGACTTTTTCGTAATGACCCCCTTTCTTCGGGGGCTGCGTTTCATGCCACGCAGGTGTATACAGATGAGTAGAAGATGTTCCAACTAGATTGGCGAGCTCCATTTCCTCCCGGAGTGCTGCCGAATCAGAATGTTTATGATATGGTATCTTGAGTTATGTTAGAGACTTTGCAGACAGAGTCATGTATGTAACAAGTTAGTCTTGTAAGTGGCTCTGTAAGCCGATGTATCATTACGCATTATATTACAGTTTCATATGTTTACAGATTTTCCTCTATTTGAGAAAGACGACTAGTATGTTGTTCTTGAAAAACTTTCTTTATGCATTCCTTTCATGATTTAAGGGCCCAGTAAGATTATGTGTATCACGATGATCGGCGGGTTCGCTCGGCCCTAAGTCGGGGTTGGGTGCCCATCACGCCCTATCACAGGTTAGGGTGTGACACTCTATGACCTTCTTACATTCCAGAAATTATGAGTCTATGTTGATGAAGAGGCTCATATGAGATAAAGATAAGAGATACATTATGAGTATGATAATGATGATGATGAGCTTAAGTCTAAAGATTCTAAAGTTCATGATATGATGCTTCTACAAAGCTAATGATCCTAATTATGATTAATTGATGTCGTCCTTTGTACTACACTCACTTTATATGCTAATTCCTTCAAGGTGAGGCAGAATGCTTATGAAACTCCATAATGGAATCGGGAGTTCACGACCTTATGTCACCCCGATAAAGTATAGTTATTTTTGAGTTCCTATGCATGCATTATGATGAGTACATGATGATGATATTACACCGTGCCTATATGGCCGGGCAGACACCGCTAAGGCGGGCAGCGTATACACCATGTCTAGATGGCATGGGCAGACACCACTAGTGGGCGACATGAGATGGTTACCCCGGACGCGGGTGGCCTGGACGCGGGCTAATGATGATCACACCGTGCTGGTATGGTCGGGCAGCTTATACATACATGCATACAAGATATGATGATGTTTATGAAGTAAGGTAGCATACATTATTTCCTTCTTGAATGTCAGTCAGTTACAGGTTGTTCCATACTTGATGTCTCCTGGTTTCATTGATGTATCAGTATTGTTTATGCCTTACATACTCAGTACACGTCCTCTTCTTTGGACGCTGTGTCCATGCCCACAGGTGGACAGGGAGACGGCTCAGATCCATAGGAGTTATCAGCAGATTTACAGGAGCACTCCATTACTCCGGAGGTGCTATTTTGAGATATTATTTTGTGTACATATTTGGGCACGACGGGGTCCTGTCCCGTCCTTATGTCTAGTACTCTAGTAGAGGCTCGTAGCTACGTAAGTGCGGGTAATATGGTCTCACGATTTTCCTTATTGTATATATATTATCTTGATAGCCGAAGGGCTTATGTATATAAATTCAGATATCCTTGAAATTGAAAACGGTTTCCCTTATGACAAAATGTGTGAGGACAATAAATGTATGTAGGATAAGTATGATGAGTATTAGAATGAGTGGTGCTTGGTAGTTAGCTCCGGGTACCCGTCATGGCCCCTCGTCGGGTCGTGACAATTATCAGCATCATCATTATCCTCATCACTATTATCAACATCATCATTATCCTCAACACTATTATCAACATCATCATTATCATCATCACTATTATGAAGAGCTTTTACCCAAAGTATCTCGAGAATCTTGAAAGTCATAAACTTCTAGCATTTCTAGGAATAGGACATTGCGAATATCTTAGATGACATCTCTAGAATTGAACTCATCATCATGGTCATTATCATTATCATCTCAAAGAACATTGTCAACAATACCAAGAAAATCTCGAAGATTATGAATTTATAGCATTTGTAGGTGTTGGAATATTGTAGATATCATGTGTAGGTTTACGATAAGGAAATCATGCCTTTAGAAAGAAGGGTTAGCATTACATACCTTCACGTCTTCTTAATTACTTAATGTTCCTCTCCAAAGTTCGAAAAATCTACATTCAAGAGGATTCACACTAAGGTTAATTATTGAACACATTCTTAAGTTCAAACTAGAGCAACTAAAAGGCTAACGGAATTTGGGCAGCACTTCCCCTATTTTATCAACATCCACCATATGGCAAAACAACTCCCAAACAACATTAACATCATCTATAATGTCATAATAAAGAAGTTATATTCAATTAAATCTCAAATTTAACCAAAATCCCCTTTTGAGTTCACGTTATAGTCATCTTCTTCATTACAACACTCATAGCTTCTCCACTTTAATTCTTTTCCTTTCTAAGGGGTACTAAACCTTTACATCAACTCAACCATAAGAATAGGATGGAGAACATACCTTGTAGTAGTAGAATTTCACCTTACTCAACTCTCTCTCCAAGACCAATTTCACCACAACTTTGAAAGGAAGCAAGAACCATCACTCTCCATGGATTTACCTTGAGGTTTTGATGTTGATTCTCTCTTTAGATGATATGGAAAGGTGTGGAGTGTTAGGGAAACTTCAAGAAGTCTCTACAAATGTAGGGAAATAAGTGTGGATGGTTGGAATGAAAATGAGGTCTTTGGGGATTTAAAAAGGTGGGAAAAATCGCTCCCTGACTCAATTGGCGATGAGTATGCGGCCTAGCACACTAAGTGTGCGGCCGCACACATCACACACTCTCCACCACTTGGGGGTGGTATTTACTAGTCAGTACACCCAAAATGGGGAGTTGGCGGTCAGTATGCAGCTCAGCACACTCAATGTGCGATCACACACTGGCCCAATTTCTCCGTTTCCGTGAAATCGCGTTCTTTTTTATTCGTTTGACCTTCAATCCTTGTGGAACCTTCTTAGCACTTGTATAAAACTTCATTAACCATCTAAGGGTCCTTATAGCTCCCCATTCAAGACATTACCACACAATGCATAACTCAAACAATATGAAATCTTCCCAAACCATGACTCAAATTTCAATCTTTCAACAAACTTACTTCCACCGCTACATATGACCCTGAAACCTTAAGGTACATTCTTGGAATTGTTGGATAAAATTCTTAACCTTATAAGGGATTCATTTCCCCTTTAGTCCTGTGCTAGTTTACTCATAATGCAAACAACACGAAATTTCCAAGATGTAACATTCCTCCCTCTTAGGAACATTCGTCCTCGAATGTTAGGCTCTTAGGGATTTTACAAAAATTTCGCCAGAGTTTCCCCTGTAATATGTCACTACCATCCTATCACAATAACCCAAAATATAAATATCACCTCACAGGGCTACAACTAATACAACAACAATGGCCATACACGACCAAGAAATCATCGAAAAAAAGCATTACATACCTAAGGACAATGGTGCCTCCATCTGAATCTCCTGCGGGGGGTGGAAATAAATGTGGATACCTTAACTTCATATATTTCTCAGCTTCCCCAGTCATTTCTTCACTATTATCGTTTCTCCATAAGACTTTAACTGAAGCTACATCTTTGGTTCTGAGTCTCCGAACTTGTCTATCTAGAATAGCAATAGGAACTTCTTCGTAAGATAGTTGTTCTGTGACCTGAACATCATCCACAATTACAATTCTAAAAGGATCTCCAATGCACTTGCAAAGCATTGGCACATAGAAAACTGGGTGGACTGATTCCAAGTCCAAAGGCAAATCTAACTTATAAGCGACCTGGCCTACCTTGCGTATAATCTTGTAAGGCCCAATGTATCGAGGGCTAAGCTTGACCTTTTTGCCAAACCTCATGACGCCCTTCATCGGCGACACCTTCAAGAATATACAGTCATTCACTTAGAACTCTAAGTCTCGTCGACGATTATCTGTATAAGACTCTGAGCTGTTAATAATCGGTCCTGAATAAGCTTGACTTTTTCCATGATTTGATGGATCAAGTCTAGCCCTATTAACTTAGTTTCTCCCACTTTGAACCACCCAACCGGTGATCCACACTTGCGTCCATATAAAGCCTCATACGGGGCCATTTGGATGCTAGAATGATAACTATTGTTATATGCAAACTCTATAAGCGGTAAGTGATCATCCCAACTACCTCCAAAATCTAACACACATGCCCATAACATATCCTCAAGAGTCTAAATAGTGCACTCAGCTTGTCCATCAGTCTGTGGATGAAATGTTGTACTAAGACTCAATTGAGTCCATAAGCCTTCTTGGAAGGATTTCCAAAAATTAACCGTAAATTGTGTCCTTCTATCAGCAATAATAGATACTGGAACACCATGGAGTCGTACTATCTCTTTGACATAAAGCTCTGCATAATCATCAGCTGCATATGTAGTTCTGACTGATAGGAAATGAGTTGATTTTGTAAGTCTATCCACAATTACCCAATTTTTTTTTCCTTGGCTTACTTCCATTTTCACGATCCCTGATGCTTCTGAGTTATTCATTCATTGTTCACTCGCTTTCACTTTTGTTACCTGTGCAGTTATATCTCTTTACACCTTTTACAGAACTCGTTCAGTGATGTGTTTCTTGTAAGTTGTTACTCAAAATCCATCATCGTTCCGAATTATTGAAGTTTACAATATATTAACTATTTTTGTCAATCACTCCCTTGGTATTCTTCCAAGAAATATGTCACGACCCAAACCGATGGGCCATGACCAGTGCCCAAACTAGACACCCGTATACGAACCTGCTCGATATGATCAGACCGAAACTGGAAATGATATGGCAATCTGTAAAAGCACGCTATAAACTAATCATATCATACATCAAAAAGAACCTGTCTCTTGAGAAGCCACAGCTAACCAAACATAACAAAATATGCAAGCTCATAAGGCTGCCACTATGCACAGAAATATCCAAAACGAACTATATCTGCATAGCTGATCAAACCGTAAATACGTAACCCACATATGTCTACAGACCTCTAAGAGTATAACAAAGCCTATGTTGAAGGAGCTGTACCAAAACGACTCGAGCTCCGGAACACTAGAGCCCTCCAAGCAGCTGAGCTGAAGTCCTAAACCGGAGGATCACCAAACTGAGTGTTTGTACTTGCGGGCATAAAACGCTGCCCGCGAAGAAAGGGGGTCAGTACAAATAGTGTACTGAGTATGTAAGGCATGAAATCAACATGTACATAAAATCCTATAAAACATTTGAGACATGTCAATGAATGGGCAAAATAAATGCATCAGTACAACTATATCAAAGAAACACATATATCCATAGAAATATCACAACAAAGGCCACAGCGTCACCCCCTGTCAACTGTGCCATAAATACACACACCACAACAAAGGCCACAGCGTCACCCCCTGTCAACTGTGCCATACATATACACATCACAACAAAGGCCATAGTGTCACCCCCTGTCAACTGTGCCATACATATACACATCACAACAAAGGCCACAGCGTCACCCCCTGTCAACTGTGCCATATATATACACATCACAACAAAGGCCACAGCGTCACCCCCTGTCAACTGTGCCATATATACACACAACAAAGGTCACAGCGTCACCCTGTATCAACTGTGCCTTATATATATACAACAAAGGTCACAGCGTCACCCCCTATCAACTGTGCCTTATATATATACATGAAGAATGAAAATGGGTGTAGTGCATAATCAAAATGAAATAATAGAACTCTGTAATGTCACAAAATAGCTATATACATATATTATACACATGGCATGCATAGGCTTTCAACTAAAAACTATCGCTCTATCCCACCTTGAAGGAACAATTTATAAGGTGAGATCAACAACAATGAAATTAATCAAGAAAATCATGAAATAACTTAACATTTTTACATCATCGTTGAAATCATATTTGAGACCTTTAAGCATAAAATCATCCTCAACGTAATCCTCATAAAACATTCTCATTTTTAACATCATAAGAAGCTTTAAGAGTCATAAACTTCTAGCTTTTGAAATCAAGGAGGTTATGGAAACACTTATGGAATCATGCCTTTGAAAGAAAGGGACGAGCCTTAACATATCTTTCAGTCGCCTTAGCCGTTCAACGTTTATCCTTCCAAGCTCGTAAATCTACATATAAACCATTCATACTATTATTAGGCTCAATGTCATATGCTCATCTTAAGCCTTCAATTTAATTCCGTTTAGAATCTGCCGAAATTCGGGCAGCACCTCCCCTGTTTATATGCCTAGCCCGAAATCACAATCCAACAACCAACAACAACAACAACAATACCAACATCACAACAATATTATCAACACCAATAGGCTCCATAAAACATCCCACACGATGTTTTCCAAATTTCTCAACTAACCATAACAATATCCACACTACCATAATCAAAAAATTATATTCAATTTAATCTCAAATTAATCCAAAATCTCCTTTCAAATTCATTCCATAGTCATCATCTTCACTTTAATAATTTGCAACTTCTATACTATTATTCTCTTCTTTTATAGGACTTGCTAAACCTTCAAATCAACTTAATCATGAGAAATAGGATGGAAAACATACCTTACACTAGAAGAACTTCACCTCACTCAACTTCTTCCAAGACCAAATTTATCACAACATTAAGTGGAGACAAGAACAATCCTTCTCCATGACTTAGCCTGGGGCTTTGGAGTTTAATCCTCTTTTGTGATAGTATAGAATGTTTTGGAATGGAGGAGAGTGTCACGACCCGACTAGGGGCCATGACGGGTACCCGGGGCTAACCACCGAGCACCGCTCATACCATTACCCATCGTACTCATCAAGCGTTCATTCATTAATCTTATACTCAAGTCATAGGAAAAAACCATTTTTCACTTCAAAACATAATTACCTTTATATACATAAGCCCCTCGGTTATCAAAATAATGTACATACAATAAGGACATCGTGAGACCATACTACTCACACATACGCATCTACGAGCCTCTACTAGAGTACTAGACATATGGACGGGACAAGACCCCGTTATGCCCAAAACATATTATATACACAAAAGAATAAATCAATGGCACCTCCGGAATAATGGGGTGCTCTCAAAATCTGCTAGTAGCTCCTACGAGTCTGGATCACCTCCCTGCCTACCTGTGGGCATGAACACAACGTCCAAAGAAAACGGACGTCAGTACGAACATTGTACTGAGTATGTAAGGCATGAATGAAATGAACATAATAGAGAAATCATAAGACATAAGATGAAGATATAACCTGCATAACTTTTAAGGGTGGATACGTTTCATATATAGTCGTAGTACATGTATCATCATAGCGCATACATCATCATATCATAGATATCATCATCGTTAACCCACGTCCGGGTAACCATCATATGCCGCCCACTAGTGCTGATCATGTCCGGCCTTCTAGGTGCGGTGGAATCATAAGCAGCCCTCCTTAGCGGTGACATGTCCGGCCATTTAGGCACGGTGGAATCACAAGCAACCCGCCTTCGCGGTGACATTTCCAGCCATTTAGGCACGATGGAATTATATCATCGTGCATATCATAGACTTATCATTATTATACATCTCATAGGCATATCATGACCTTATCATAACTTAGCATCATTATACATTTATCACCAAAACATACATTAGAACTTGAAGGCAACTATAGCTATATCGGGGTGACATAAGATCGTAAACCCCTGATTACCTTATGAAGTGATCATAATCGTTATATCTCACCTTGGAGGGACTAACGTCTTAAGGTGAGTGCACACAAGGAAAAACATCAATGGAACTATACTTAGAGTCATTAGATTGTAGAAACACCATATCATATTCCTAGCAAGAACTTTATGGAATTAACATATCATTGACTTTAGAACTTTTAGGCTCAACTTTTAGTCCTCATCATCATGCTCGCATCGTATCTCTTTTCTTTACCTTATGAAAAGCTCTTTATAACTATAGACTCATAGTTTCCGATGTGTAGAAAAGTCATGGAAATGTAGAAAAATTCATGCCATGGAGTCATGCCTTAAAAAGAAGGGACTAGCCTTATATACCTCTTTCATTTAGCTATTCTATCATTTGATCATTCTCCTTCGATGCTCGCGTTTCTACCTTCAAGAGATTTCGCATTAACATTAGCTAATCGATTATAAGAACGTGCTTACTAAAGCTAGAGAAAATTGGGCAGCATTTCCTTTGTTTATACAACTTTCCTCGTATTACATATCAACTCCCAAACATCCATAACAACATTCACAATATTATAGGCAACAATCATCATTCATTTACATTATTCATGTTACACAATTTCACTTCAATTCCTCCATAATCATGGTCATAGTTCACTATTATGTTCTCTCACATATAATGCTTATCCCATGTTCTAAATTTCATTCATAACATCCTTACAATCATAATATATCAATATTCATGATTTAATCCAAACTACTACTCAAAAATGACACTATTCCCACATTCATGACCCATTTTCTATATTCTTCTACAATCCAAGTGTTTCAACTTCTTAATACCTTAAACAACATGAAAAGATCATAAAACTTAGCTTAGATAGTGTAGGAATAAGCCTTGAGTGGGAATACTTCTCTTGCACTAAAACCCTACTTCACTCCCATAGGAATTCCTTGGCTTGGGTGAACTTTAATGTGTTTCATACACTTAACTCTCTTGGTTTGATGAAGTTAATCTTGAATCTCTCTTGAGTTCTTATGAAAGAAGTGTGTGGAACCCTCTAGAAGCCTTGAGAGAGATAAAGAAGTGTGGGAAATGAAATTAGTGAAGTGGGATCACATTAATATAATTGAACTTAACTCAGCCCGTCGGGACTTCCACGGACACTTATACGGTACGTAGAACATTTCACGGCCCGTATAAGTGGTCGTGGTTCACCATCAGGCAAACATCAGCTCTGCTGGGTGTTATACGGACCGTATAATGTTATGCGGACCGTATAAGTCTGTCGTATAACCCCATTCCTCTGAAGTGATTTCCATCGTTCGTTTAATCTCCAATCCTTATGGAACCTTTTTAACACTTGTTTAACACCTCGTTAACAATCTAAGGGACATTATAAATCTTCTCCAAAACATCATTAAGCCATCATTAATTCGATACTCGTAAATCTTGCCCGACACACAACATATACCTTGCTTTTCTTAACAACTTTCGTCTCCTACCTCAAATGTCTTTGAAATCTCATTTAGAATCATCAAATGTTATTTCTTACTTACCAAGACATTGTATATTTCGTGCCCTTCTTTAGTCTATTCACTGTATGCTAACGGGAAATTTCTGAGGTGTAACAGAGAGCCTTCAAGAATATTCTTGTAGTGGAGAGAGAAGTGTGGAAAATTCTAGAGAGGTGTGGAGAGGTTAGGGGAGTTCTAGAGGATTATGGAGTTGAAGAAAATGACCAAAATGAAGTGTATAGGCCCTTTTATAAGTGCCAAATTCGGATTGGGCCGGGTCAAAACATAAGTGGGCTTTTAAGTGGATTTTTCCGGATTCCTGTCCAGGTTCGGGTTCCTCTGACTGTCCGTTTTAAAATGCCTATAACTCCATACTTCGATGTCGGATTGATGAACGGTTTGTTGAGTTGGAAACTAGACTCGATGAACTTCATTTTAGGCTTTTGAAACACCTTGAAACTCCTCATATGCTTGGAGATATACCCCTTCAAATTTGACCCAAAATCTATCCAGAATTTTGTCAACTTTTTTTCCAAATTTTCGACAACTTTATTTTCTAAAACTCTCCATACATGATATTTATCATTAATCATACTTGATAATGGTCATGTCCTTTGGTTTCAAGGTTGTCCTTCCCGGTTACGACTTACGAGGTCGTAATTCATCCTTTACTTCGTTGTTACGAACTTCCCATGGCTTGTACCTTCCAAAACTTCATGGAACATCTCCGATACTCCATTAATATGGTAAAGTACATGGCATGCTCAAGCTCTGAGAATGCAAGGTGTAACAAAATACAAGTGAGTCGCTCTTTTGGTATGATTCTTCTTGGTACCTGCACTCATTTGTCCCTTTTCATGCTTGATTATTCTCGATACCTTTCATTCTTACCATTTAATTCTTCCCAAAATTTTATTCTTATAATCATCGCCTCTATACCCGTATGACTAAATCAACCATGTGAATCTTTTGTTACATATCGATATCATTTCATCTCTTAGACCCTCGGAGGTATATAATAGTTAGGAAACTTCTTCTTATCCTCGGAATTCTCTTCGAGTGCCTGTTTTCACTTATCTTATACCTAAACAAAAGTTATAGTACTCGTATGATGTATCATCCTAAGGGGTTTGGAGTCCGATGTTAATCATGTCCCGTAGTGAACCTCTTAAGAGTACACCTTTATGGTCATATAGAATCAACACTTATCTATGTAACCTTCTCTGTTTCACATCTATCATTATATTGAGGTTAATGCCTTCCTTCTATCATAAGCCCCTCCTTTAGTTCTGTTCCATAATCTACCTTATTTTACAAACTACCATCTTGAACTTTCCGCCCCTCTTTCGTCCTTCGATCTGTACCTTTTATCATTTTATCCTTACGTCTCTACTCGTCACACTGCCCTGTAATGTTGAGGGTTAATTATTTTATTGTCGTCTGATTTCTACAACCATTAAGTGATAGTGTAGATGCCCTTATCATAATGTTTCTTACCGTAATTTCATTGAGACACATAAAAAGTCTTATGCATTAGTCACTCTCGTCAATATAGCTTATGACTAATCTATGTTTCCGTTACCGCATTGTCCATAACTTGCCACCTCGTAGTCTGCTTTTTCTTAATGATCTTTTCTGGAGACATTGCCGCATAGCTCACCTGGGATGTAATTCCATTTGTTACCGTCTTAATACGTACATAAGATTAGTCCACTAGTCATTCAAGATCATAACTTATTCTTTTCCTTTGATAAAACTATGACCTAAAACTCAACGTTAATCATTCCATAATCCTCTCTAGCTAGCTCACACTATCATAGACGTATTCTCTTCTGCTACTCCAATGTATTAGTGACGGGGTAATATGTAGCCTTTTTTGAATCTCTTGGGGAGATGTTGCATAGTATAGACGTAGTCGCTTTCTTCTTGGGGCACAAGGTAGTTTACTCATCAGATATCCCATATCTCTTCGTCATTATCAAATTAATCACATGTTACCTATGGTACGATCCACCTCAATCATCCCATAACATCCAGTAACATTCATGCTTAGTATCGGGATATCCGCAAAGTGTGATTCTCTCTCGTACTTTGCTTATCAGGTTACTATTACTAGTGAACGTTCTTTTTAATCGCTTCACTCCTACCTTTTTATTCCTCTGTCTTTGACATATTCCTCTTATTCTGATCATTCACATCACACATATTGGACTTTGTCACTTACCGTTCTTTTTGTTTTGTTGATCAATCTTATCTCCTTCTTATTACCATAGTCTTGTTTTCCTCCTTTCTATACGTCGCACTTGCCTTCGTGTTAATAATAACAAACCCTTATCGTGTGACCATTCTTGGTAATTAACCTGAGCTATAACGCAAAACGTATCCGTAGTCATAAGTTCAACAAACTACCAAGCAAGGAGCTTTAGTATACATATTACTTTCCATCTATTGTTTTGAGGCATCGATAAGGGCGGTGGGGCTGGCCCATGATAACTTAAAAGCTTCCCCCCTTAATCATCGGGTGAAATCTAACTTGTCAATCTATATTGGTATTACATGCATATGCATATACATAAACATATTAGGTTCATTCCGTCGCTCATCTTTTCGAAGACATACAAAGATTTGTCAACCTTTTTCCGATTTACAAACTTTTTCTAGGCTGCTCCTCCCTTTAATTCTCTTCATTACATAAAATTTCCTTCAACTCCAGACACATCATTTCCGCTTCACGTTCTTATATCCTATCCTCTCTCATCTACCATAGTATCTTATTATCCCCCCCCCCCTTCCTTCCCCCCCCCCCCCTCCCTTTTTTTTTGAACTAATGCTTATCTATTAAACTTATTCCATAACTAACTGTCAATCCTACCTCTGATTACTTCACACTACACTCTTTTTTTTTCTTTTTTTTATAATTCCCCTTAAAGGTTTTCCACAATTCCCCTTAAGTCCTCAGGAAATTTCAGCAGAGTTTCCTCTATAATTGTAAGAGTCCCAAATCTGCATACAACCCAGAAAATACATCCCATGCCTTATAAGGCCATATATATATATAAATACATATGATATGAAACTCAACCACACAAATATGATTGCTACAAAAGAATGCAAAATAATAAAGCTCGCCTCATAAATCGTATCCAAACACCCTTTCATAAAATTCCATCCTTCCCTTCTAAATCTCTTCATCAATCGACCCCCTTCAAAGAGGTTTACATACTCACAAATCATATATTTCCCTTGTTTTATTTTCTTTGACACTTTATAAATAAATCTATATTTACTACTACAATTAATACTCACATCACATTATTTAGCGATAAACTTTACTTCCTTATATAGTCACTCACATTCTGAGGTTCCACCACAGAAACCCTTACATTGGCCCTACTCGAGAATAGTGATTCGATACAAATCGGTCCAACGGTAGTTGGGAAGTTCTTCTTTTGGATGCCCCTCCACAGGCTGCTCCGTGGCGCCCACACCTTCCACAAATGTACCAATTATGCTGACTCTCCCTGATTTACCACTATTCTCATTTGACCCTCGTTCTGAGGTTACCATCGATATGGGTACACAATTGGTCATCTCCCAATACTTGCCTATCCTTCACCTGTTCGGCTAGTTCTTCTTGAATCTCAGACGGGTTTGTCTCTATAGAGGACATAACTTCCGATAGATTCTCAATAGCATTCTCCGATGGATCTGTCTCATAAGAAGGACTTAATCTGGAAGCCCCTGGATTATCTGTCTCCTTTCCCATAGAAGTGATCTCACAGCTACAAAAATAATCAGGGTTAGGACTAGAAATCTCATACCCTGCAACTTGACTCTATCGCACGATCTAGAATAGAAAGAAAGGTCGATCATTCTTAAATTCCCCGCAGCCTCCTGTTTATAAGTGTGGCGCGCTTCACACTCATAAAAAAGACTCTACCGGACATGGCTCATAGACACAACCTAGGATGAACTACTCTGATATCACTTTTGTTACGACCCAATCGGAGGGTCATGACGGGCACCCGGATCTTATCGTGCTTTTCTAATAATATCTAGGTAAGCCACATGGCTAACTCATAATTATCATGCATTAATAATACAAACTCCATCGGGCTAAGGCACTCTTATATAAACATCATTAGCTATGCCCATATGTACACAAGCCGACAAGGCTAGGAGATATCTAGCTATATACATCTGTTTACGAGCCTCTACGAAGAGTACATAAAATCATAATGATGGGACAGGACCCCGCTATGCCCATATATGCACACCACAAGAATGATACCAACTATTGCAACTCCGGATCAAATTGTACTCTCCTAGGAAATCTCTTAGAAAGCAGCCTAAGGATCGAGTCTGTCTCCCTGTCTACTTGCGGGTATGAACGCAATGTCCACAAACAAAAGGACGTCAGTACGAATAATGTACTGAGTATGTAAGGCATCAATAACAACATAATAGAAATATGAAGAACAATATAAGATAAATGAATCATTTATACCTCAAATACTTCTTAAGACATTCATCATGCTTACTCAACCTTTCTCTAAAGGAAACATTCCATACATACATATATATATATATATATATATATATATATATATATATATATATATATATATATATATATATATATATATATGAGTGTGAATATATGTGTATATATGTGTGTGTGTGTGTGTGTGTGTATAATGATACCGTACCCAGCCATATAGGCTCGGTGTCACTTGTACCCGGCCATAACAAGGCTCGATGTTATCCGTACCCAACTGTAGTGGTGTGCACAATAGATATCATACCCGGCCATATAGGCTCGGTGTCACAACATAGTTTCATACATTTATGAAATACATAAGTATTCGAGAGAAACATTACAACACTATTAGGGTGACATAAAGTCGGTAAACCCCCGATTTCTATTATTAGATCACCATTGTCAGCATCATCATTATCATCATCACTATTATCAACATCATCATTATCATCATCACTATTATCAACATCATCATTATCAGTATCACTATTAGCAACATCATCACTATCCTCATCCCTATTATCAGCATCATTATTAGCCTCATCATTATTATCAACATCATCATTATCATCATCGCTATTATGAAGAGCTTTTACCAAAAGTAACTTGAGAATCTTGAAAGTCATGAACTTCTAGCATTTCTAGGAATAGGACATTGCGAATATCTTAGATGGCATCTCTAGAATTGAACTCATCATCATGGTCATTATCATTATCATCACAAAGAACATTGTCAACAATACGATAAAAATCTCGAGAATTATGAACTTGTAGCATGTATAGGAGTAGGAATATTATGGATATCATGTATAGGTTTACCATAAGGAAATCATGCCTTTAGAAAGAAGGGTTAGCATTACTGTCACGACCCAGCCCCGTGGGCCGTGACTGGTGCCCTACTTAGGCACCCAAACAAACTTACGAACCAGATTGTCGTATTAGGGCATATCCAATTTACCATATTATTGCAACTCGGATGTCATACAAATACATAAACGACTCGGTCGCCCGTGCAGAAATCATCAGATCAAAATCAAAACGAGCGGAATGCACATCGCCCAGACACACACATACATACAGACATATGGGCCATGTCGGCCATAATAGCATACGGGCCGTTTAAGAACGCAAAACAGAATCACATACGAACACCGGACCCATGACCCACAAATATGACTACGTTCTACGGACAAACGGAACATACGAACATATGACGGACGGGGCCTGCAACAAATGTGCATATACATAGCAAAACATATATACCAAGTATGAGCTCGGATCGGGGGAGCACTCCGAAATAGCAGAATGAAAAGCCTAAACCGGGATCTCCCAATCGAGCGCCCGAACACACGCGCGCATGAAACGCAGAAGGAAGGGGGTCGCACGGAAAAGTAGTACGCAAAGCAGAAGGTACGGTAATCCAAATCATGAGTCGAAGATAAACAAATACGTAAATAACAATGTCGGACACATGTGGAATGCAAATGTACAATGTAAATAAAAATCATGCATAAGGCTCGAACGTGGTCACCCCCCGACGCCGGTGCCACAACACATCATACCTTAAATCTCCGTACATCTCCGAACACATCACAAAGTCACACACATCAAATCATGCGCATCGATGCCATATCACATCATAACACCATAAACGGAACCGGACCTATGGCGAGGTCGCGTCCGTAACACACACACACACACACACACACACACAAATCATAACCATATATATATATATATATATATATATATATATGTGTGTGTGTGTGTGTGAGTTAATCGGAATTAACATACAAAAGTCGCGGACTTGTAAGTCATCAATTTTTCCCAAAAACACATCATAGGTTATTCTTTGAGAAATTTCGTATCATTCGTAGTGAGGAACGTTCAAATAATGTTACAGAACATTTCTAACGGACCTTGGAGTCATAGACAAACATTTTCCTTTCATATCATACGGAAACGAACCAAACAAACCAAATAAAGAAAGACTCGGGGCTTGCGGGCCCACCTCGGGCCAAGTCGAGGCGGCAGACATAAATAACAAACATTAGGCTCCCTAAGGTCATCCATCAGAGTTTCGGAGCGATTCAATTACATTTGCAAAAGTTACAAAGGTTTAAGCATTCTTTAAATCAATTATAAGGATTATAGTTCAATTGCGCTGAATGAATAGTATGCAAACTCAAACTCGGATTTCTAAGGGCAGAATTATCCCCGAGGTTCCGTTTTAGGCCTAGTAGGGCTAGGACATGCCATATGAAGAATAGGTAAGCTTTACATACCTTACGGACGTCTTATGCTCGCTTTACCTCCAATCCCGTTTCACCTAGAATCTGCAAATGATCACATTTACCAGTTACTATTCATGAGACTCTATCTTTCAATCTTGGTTTAATACTTGTCTACCAAAATTTTGGTAGCACTTTCCCTATACGTATAGCACTCCCAAGACGTAGCTCGGCTCAATATACCAACGACAACCCAACAACACCATCAACAACAACAACAACACCAATAATCGCTACAAAACACATATTAACATAAATAGTCCTACTTTATACCTAAAGCATTAACTATCATTTCAACTTCACGCTTTCCATCCAATATCAACGTTTCCATATTCATTCACGAATTCAAGGCCGTTCAAATACAATTATCATCATTTCTCAAAATACACAAGGTTTCCATCAAGCCATAATTCATCCAAAACCTCTTAATCTTCACTATGCATAATCATAACCTTTTTCCATCTTCCAATTTCATAAATCATAATCGCAATCCACATCTAAGATCCTACTTTCATCATTATATAAAAATTGTATAAAAATCACATAAATTTCTCATAACAACATACAACCAACTTTCATGCTAGCTTAATTCATTAAACCTTCCTTTACATCACAAAAGCCACAACAACATACTTAACACACTAAATAAAATTTAATTCATATTCCATTACTTCTCCATACACCCCACGGCCACATCCTATTTTTTCTAAATTCAATTAAATTCATTTGTCTTTCACTTCCAATACAAATTCCACCATAACTACAACTAGATTACCACATAAAATTCAACTCATATCATCTACACAATTATGCACACTCACGGCCACAACCCCTCTTCACACACACACAATTTCCATAATTCTCATTCCATTCCAATCATTATAACATACATACATCTTCCATAACACAAAAGAACAAGATTCTTACCTTTTTCTTGAAATTTCAACTATCAAACGTCCTTCTTTTGCCAAACTAATGGTATCACGTCGAAGAGCGTCTTGAACTTGTTACTAATTCAAGAAGAACAAGATTTTTGGATTGAAGTTGAAGGCTAGGAATTTTATTTTTTTTTCTCTTCTTTCTCTCTTGGCCGATTGCTCTTCCTTTTTTTTCTCTTCTTTTCTTGATTTTTCTTGAAGTTTCTAAGGTGGAGTCATGTATATATACATGCTCCCTTAATCATAAAATGGTCACATGATCTCCATGTGCCATGGGCTTGGGCCAACCTTTGTTGGCCGGCCACCCCTTGTACTTGGGCTCAAATTTTTCTCTTATTTATTTTGAGCCCAATTACTTCAAATCTCGTTTTGTAATTTCCGAAACTAATTTCCGAAATTTCCAATTTTGCCCTTGGCCATCCTCCGGACTTCCACACTAATATTTTTCATAAGCAACAACATCCACACCTCATAAAATCAAAGCATGGTCTTATTCTTACAAATCACAATTATGTCCAAATTTCCCGAACGTGCGGAAACACGGGATATAACAATTACATACCTTCACGTCTTCTTAACTACTTAACGTTCCTCTCCAAAGTTCGAAAAATCTACATTCAAGAGGATTCACACTAAGGTTAATTCTTGAAAACATTCTTAAGTTCAAACTAGAGCAACTGAAAGGCTAACGGAATTTGGGTAGCACTTCCCCTATTTCATCAACTTCCACCATATGGCAAAACAACTCCCAAACAACATTAACAACATCCATAATATCATAATTAAGAAGTTATATTCAATTAAATCTCAAATTTAACCAAAATCCCCTTTTGAGTTCACCTCATAGTCATCTTCTTCATTGCAACACTCAAAGCTTCTCCACTTTAATTCTTTTCCATTCTAAGGGGTATTAAACCTTTATATCAACTCAACCATAAGAATAGTATGGAGAACATACCTTGTAGTAGTATAATTTCACCTTACTAAACTCTGTCTCCAAGACCAGTTTCACCACAACTTTGAAAGGAAGCAAGAACCATCACTCGCTATGGATTTACCTTGAGGTTTTGATGTTGATTCTCTATTTAGACGATATGGAAAGGTGTGCTATGTTAGGGAACCTACAAGAGCTCTCAAGAAGTCTCTAGAAATATGGGGAAATAAGTGTGGAAGGTTGGAATGAAAATGAGTTCTTTAGGGATTTAAAAAGGTGGAAAAAATCACTCCCCGAATCAATTGGCGGTGAGTATGCTGCCTAGCACACTAAGAGTGCGGCCGCACACTCTCTCCACCACTTGAGGGTGGTGTTTTCCAGTGAGTACACCTAAAAAAGGAAGTTGGCGGTCAGTATGCAGCTCAGCACACTCAATGTGCGACCGCACACTGCCCCAATTTCTCCATTTCCGCGAAATCGCGTGCTTTTCGATTCGTTTGACCTCTAATCCTTATGGAACATTCTTGGTAGTTGTATAAAGCTTCATTAACCATCTATAATGACCCGTTCCATCATTACAATAATTTTTGAAATATTCGTGACACCGGCTCCTAGAAACATGCTTGTACTCCCCTTACAATTTGAGAACCGTTAACTTGATCTGGAAATTGTATGAGTTCTGCATAAAGAATTAGATCCGGGCCCTTGGGCCAAGTTTGTTGCTATAGAGCCATCCAGGCAGCCCCATCGGTGCCGCAGCAACGGGTTGTCACCCGCAAAAGCGGCATAGCAGAGAATCCCCATGGACCGCCCCAACAGTCCATTTGACACAGAAGCGGTGACGAGACCGCCCCAGCGGTCACGTACAGTGGTTCCTCCTATTTAAGTGACATTTCGGGATTTAACTTCATTTTTCCAAACCCTAAAAGGTCCAGCCGCCCATGAGGCAGTTTTAGAGCCAAAAATGATATTTTCTTGGGAAGGTCATCCCCCTAACTTCTTCCATCACTCCTCCTAGTATTAACTCGCATCAAAGGTCATTTGTCTAGAATCACAAACAGGTATCTCTTAAGTTCCCAAAGAGATGAATCCTTTGTCTTCTTGATATAAACCCTTGGATTATTTTTCCCTTGTTCTTTATCCCAACATGGTTCTTAATCTAATCCTTATTTTCCCATTGAAAACACAAATAAGTCTCTACTTTGGATCTTGAAAATGGGTTTCTTGAAGATAAGCCTAAAATGGAAAATTGACCAAACTAGTGACTTGAATATGGTCATGATTGTCCTAAATAAAGGTTGAATGATCAACTAGCATAGTGGAAGTGAATCTAAAGGCGAAATAGTTTTCATATCTAGCTTATCAATGTCGGGATTCTTGATAAACGCGCTAGATGGTAAATACTACTCTCGGGTCTCATGGGTGTCTCCAAACCTCTTGTGTGGTTACGCTATGGTAGCTAAATTGAAGAATCAACGGATGTTCGTGGCACCCGCTCGGCCATGAGGTAGGTTATGGCTTCTTTTCGATAGACTCCGGTTAGTTTTCCATATTATTGTACTAGAAGAAACGGAGAGTGCATGTATAGGAAATCAAAAATTGGGATGGAATTCTAGGATGGTATTGTTGTGTGTGACTTGTTTGTTTGGCCTTGTGGCATGTATACTCCTTAGGTATTGATGTGGGTTTTGTTTATTATCGATGGATTTATGTAACTTGGGAGTAGCGGACGGAATCTAATTGTGCCTATCGATGAAAACTTTTGTTAATACGTGATTATATTGTAGTGAATCTAAATGCTATATGGAAAGATAACATGTATTCATAGTAGTGATCGATGTCATAGTTAAATTGTGATGAATGACTCGAGTGCAGGGTGAGATTCTTGTCCTAAATAAATGTGCTGATTTAGGGAGATGGTAATATCATGTATAAATTGATTGACCTGGTGTGTGTTGGAACTAGCCACCCCATTACGTGTGTTTTGACTGTTCGATTGTGTTGTATTGATGGCATGTCTAATTGGCAACTATCGACTTCTATTATCGTCATGATTTGGACAGAATTGACATAACCGTTGTTGGTACTTCACTAAATTGATATATATTGGCATACCCACTGTTGGTATTGTGATGCGATACATTATTGGCGTACCCCGTTGTGGTACTTGTGTTGTTGAACTTGATTGTTGATGATTGACATATGCATTGCACGCATTCTCTCATATTCATCATGCATGGCCAAAATTCGGTGATGATCCGGTATCGTGGATTTAGTGAAACTAATATTTGATAAACTCTTTTACTTGAGTGATTGTGAGAAGGGCGATGTCTGAAGATCCATTCCGAAATCATTGATTATATGAAACTGATGTTCGATGAACTCTTTTACTTGAGTGATTGTGAGAAAGCCGATGTCCGAGGTTCAATTTCGGAATCGTTGATTGTGTGAAACTAATATTTGATAAACTCTTTTACTTGAGTGACTGTGAGGTGGCCGATGTCCGATGAGCTATTTCGAGCATCATTGTTGCATGGCCGATTCTGATGTTATTCTAGAATCGTTGTTAGTGCATGGACTCCGGAGGGTCCCCCAGGGTGGTGTCGGTGAGACTCCCCCTGTGATCAATTAGCCAGGGTCTCGTCTGTCTGTTGGGCAAAGATCCGGGACGGGTGGCACTTAGACTTCACGAGTCATGCTGGCTTGTTCTACCGTGACATCGATATTCTGTCCGGAGTACATTTGTACACGTCATTTGAATGGCATGGCATCGCATTCATACCATTATTGCACTGTATTGAACTATTATTTGATTGTGATGTTGTGATGATTGGATTGTAATGTTTCTACGGTGGTGATTGGATCGGATTGGATATACTCAGACTTATCATATTGGGTTTAGATACTTTACATGGGCAACGACGAACATTTGGATTTCGATTATTCGTGAATTATATTGTTGACTTGTGTCTGTTAAATTAACTTAAAACTATTCATAAATTGTTCTAAGTGAGGTAGGATAAAAAGGTGTCGTAACGATGAGTTCGCCCCTAAACACAAATAAACGACTTGGAAATTGCAAATATGTTGAGAACCTATGTAGGTGATTGGCCAACTTATAATTCATTGGAGAGTAGTTGTGGGTCAAGTTATATTGACGTTATGATGTACTGTATTTGGATATGTGATTGGGTTTGGTGTTTATCATCATTATTCATGAATTCTTTACCAATATGTATTACTAACCATTGTCGACCTATGATATTTACTAGGTACGCGTGGTTGTACTGATATTGCACTTGCTACACTCTTTTTGGGTGTAGATTGTTTCAAGTGTTTTATCGAAGTTTATGCGGAGTTACGCGGTGCTTGTATGGAAAGCCTCCTCCCATTTCATTCCTGGATTAGATGTTGGGTCTTAGAGTATAGTGTCATTTTGAAATTTACTTATTCGCTCTTGTATTAGTCTAGATTAGGTCATGGAAAATTGTATCGAGTCTATAAATATGTATTGTTGAAATTATGTAAACATTTGAGTTAATGAGGATATTACAAAGTTCCGCTGTTATCCTTAGATATTTGTTAGTTAAATGGTTTGTTGTTTTATTGATGTGAAAAATGAATGAGAGGGTTCGCCTCCCGAGGTGAGAAAGGTAGGTGCCCGAACGGTCCCAAATTGCGTCGCGACAAGTTGGTATTAGAGCTAGGTTACCGATCTACTAGGTACAAGAGCAATGTCTAGTAGTGTCTCGTGGAATGGTACGTAGACATCCGTACCCGTCCACGGGAAGCTATAGGGCATTTTGGAAAATTTCTGTTCCTTCTTTCAATTCGTGCTACTTCAGTCAAATTGGTATCTCGGTGAGCCCGATTGGTAGCTACGCACGAAAAGCAAGTGGTATTTCAAATCAAGTCTGATATATGTTGGTCGAGTTAAGATTTTAGTCGCGAAACGATCCAAGTTAGTATAATATTGGTGCCAGATATTACGCCCCAGCGGTTAGCATATCGCTGTGGCATTACCACTGCAGCGGGTAGGCCACCGCTGAGGCGGCTCCTTCCTTTTGCTCCTCGACTACTTTTGCGGCTCAACCACAGCCGAAGTGGTACTACCCGATTTGGAGACTGAAACTCTTCCCCGTTTTCGCCACCGGCTCGTTTCCCAATTAACGTACCGGATAAACGAGCAAAGAACAATTCAAAATAGCAGTTATGTCATAACAAGCCCGACAAGGGCAAGAACCATTCAAGTTGCTAATACGAAACCGACTATCATTACTAAAGGAAAGAAGCTAAACAGTTCAACATCTAAAACAAATATCCAAACATTAGCCATAAACCAGGCCAACCGAAAACCCAAAAGAAAACAACATCATCCAAACAAGAGAAACAAAACAAACCAAAGAAAAAGAAAGATTGTCTAAAACTGCAGAACCCAACATGGGCAACCATATTATCATCAAAAGGGAAAGGGGGAGAGGTGTCTTTAATCATCCATCTTGCTCATGGCGTCATCATCATCAAAGCTACCGCCTGCCTCCACCTGCCCACCTGCACCACCAGCTTCACGGGGTATCTCCAGGAAGGAATCCCTGTCAGAGTCATCCTCGTCGCCCACGGGAATCGGCATGCCAGGGCGCATGGTGTCCTATATGGCCTTAGTCCCTCTCTAGTTATAGACGAACACTTTATCTCGGGATCTATTTCGGGCAACCTCAGCATCGAAGTCCTCCCGAAGTTTCCTATGATTTGTGGCCAAGGTAGAATAGACTATCTGCATAGAAGCAAGCGACCTCCTATAGTCTTCTGGGTGTTGAAATAACCCTTCAAATCATCCTTGGTGACAAAGGCTGCGGCATCACATGACGAACTGGAACCACCGGAAGGCATGGGCATCGCCCAGAACCTGGCCTCTATCTCATCAAAGCGCGTATCTATGCACTCAAAGGGACCCTGAAGGCAAGAGGCCCCGATCCCATTCCCCTGACCGCCCTCATCACCGACCTCATCATCAGCCCCAGCCCCGCTACCTCCCTCTCGGGCATCACTAACCTTCCTTCTCTTCCTAATCTCCCTGGAAAGGCAAATGTAGTAGCTGATGCACTTAGCCACAAATCAATGGGTAGCCTATGTGAAGCTCCTCTGTAGAAGAAAGAATTAATTCGTGAGCTTCACCAACTAGCCAGCTTTGGAGTTCGCCTAATTGATTCAGGCAATGCAGGATTTGGTATCCACGACCCAACTGTTTCGTCCCGAGATATGGAGGTGAGAGAGTGCCAATATGAAGACCCCCAGTTGAGTCACTATAGAGATACGTTTCATGAGAACGAGAAGTCGCCATTTGAAGTTCCTGCAGATGGAGTTCTTAGGTACCGAGATAGGCTATGTGTTACAAATGTTGCAGGACTACGTCGTCGGATTCTAAAAGAAGCTCATTACTCTCGGTGTTCTATTCACCCAGGCGCGACAAAGATGTATCACGATCTTAAGTTAATGTATTCATGGGATGGAATGAAGAAAGACATAGCATAATTTGTAGCTCAATGTCCAAATTGCCAACAGGTGAAAATTGAGCATCAAAAGCCAGGAGGATTGCTACAAGCCATGGAAATTCCAACCTGGAAATGGGAAGTGAGAAAATTGGATTTTATTGGTGGTTGCCTCGTTCCCGAAGCAAGTATGACTCCATATGGGTGCTCGTGGACAGACTCACGAAATCAGCCCATTTTCTTCCAGTCAGAACCACATATTCGGCAGAAGATTATGCAAGGTTGTATCTCAAAGAGATTGTGCGACTTCACGGCGTCCCGATGTCCATTATTACTGACAGAGGAGCACAATTTTTAGCTAAATTTTGGAAATCTTTCCAAAAAGGTTTGGGTACTCAGGTAAGGCTTAGCACAGCGTTTCATCCAAAAACTGGTGGGCAAGCCGAACGCACTATTCAGACCTTAGAAGACATGTTACGGGCATGTGTTCTAGATTTCGGTGGTAGCTGGGATGACCACTTACCTCTCATTGAGTTCGCATACAACAACAGCTGTCATTCCAATTTTCAAATAGCCCCGTATAAAGCCCTATACGGAAGAAAGTATAGATCCCCAATTGGGTGGTTTGAAGTAGGAGAGGTACAACTAATAGGCCCGGAGTTGATTCAACAAGCAGTGGAAAAGGTCAGGTCATCCAAGATCGATTGTTGACAGCTCAAAGTCGCCATAAATCCTATGCGGACAACCGTCAGCGAGACTTAGAATTCCAAGTTGATGATTGGGTATTCTTAAAGGTATCACTGATGAAGGGTGTGATGAGATTTGGTAAAAAGGGAAAGTTAAGTGCTCGATACATTGGACCATACCAGATTATCCGCAAGATAGGTTAAGTAGCTTATGAACTGGACTTACCTTCATAACTTGAATCAGTCCATCCAGTTTTTCATGTATCAATGCTCCGTAAGTGTGTCGGAGATTCTACTAGGATCGTGCCGATAGATGATGTTCAAGTGACGGAAAGGTTGACTTATGAGGAGGTACCCATTGCCATACTAGATAGGCAAGTACGGAAACTTAGGAATAAAGAGGTAGCCTCAGTTAAGGTCTTGTGGTGGAACAATAATCCAGAGGAAATGACTTGGAAAGCAGAAGAAAACATGAAGTCCAAGTACCTGCACTTATTTTAACCCCCGGGAGAGATCCAAGATGAGACGTCAAGATTCTGAGGTATGTATGCTGTCTCGTGCGGCCATAATTTCTCACATGTGTTGTATCCCCGTGATGCAATGTTATTGTGTGTTGTTGTGACAGGGTGGTAGTACCAAATTATAGGGGAAACTCTGGCGAAATTTTTATAGAATCCCCGAGAATTTAACATTCGAGGATGAATGTTCTTGGGGGGGGGGGGGGGAGGGGAGAATGTTGCACCTCTCGTTTCTATGGTAGGAAAACTTACGGCTACCTAGTCGAGTGTACCTTGGAATGGAGTCCGAATCCAAGATTTGTGATATTACATATTTTACCCTCGTGGATGGAAGTTCTAGCGTATGACCCTCGCGATTTGCAGGGTTATACGTCGAACGGACCAAAACGACGCAACGACCGAATCGAAAAGTTGCAGGCACCAGCCATGATCGACGGGCAGTCGATTAGGCCATCAATATGACTCTGAGATTTCTGAGCTGCAGAAGAAGTTCGACGGGTCAGGTCGACGAGCCGTCGACGTGTCGACGGTCCGTTAACCCGACCGTCGAACTAGACATCTGGAACCTTCTAATTCCAGGTATAAATATGTGAGACCATGACTTATTTATCATTTTTCCTCAACATCAGACCAGAGAACCCCTTGAAAATTTCTCCCCAACATATTTCTTTAAGTTAGTGAAGATTAAGGTAAAATCCTTGCCCGTAAACCCGAACTAGTGAGGGCAAAATATTATTTCTAGGGTTTAGTCAAGGCAAGAAGCTTGGGAGGTGGAGTTGAAGTTGGGCTTTGAGATTCTAGACTCTTCAAGGTATGTGAATGATGTTTATCTTTTTATTTAAGTTAAATATCGAGAGCTTTAGTGATTATAAGCAAAAGGAATATAGTTATGGAAATGATAAATTGAATAGAGACCAGGATGGGAATAAGAGTTGTTTTGAATAAGGATTCGGGATGGATTAGATTATATTTTGCTATGTAAGAGCGGATGATGTTGTTGTTGATGTTGTTATTGATGTTGGATTGAGTTGGAAGTTAAGGGAAATATTGCCCACCATTTAATGTGGTCTTATTACACTCAATAAGATTATCAAATGAGATGAGAGGCCTAATTATGGTTTGTGTTATCCCAATTGTAGACTTGCGAGTTCAAGAGGTAGAAATCGAACAAAGTGACACACTTCAAGGTATGTAAGTCTAGTCCCTTCTTTTTCTAAGGCATGATTCTTTAATATGGCCTCCTTTATCTTTCCATGAGTTTCTCATATTCCGGAAATTATAAGCCTATGACTACTAAGCACTACTCATGAGGTAAAGACGAGAGATGTGTTACGAATACGATGATGATAATGATGAGTCTAAGTCTAGAGATTCTAAAACTCATGATATGATGTTTTCACGAAGCTAATGATTCTTTGATATTGTTCATTGTTGCTAGGCTCACCTTATAATGTTAGTTCCTTCAAGGTGAGATATGATGAATATGATTACTCCATAATGGAATCGAGGGTTCTCGACCTTACGTCACCCCGATAGAGTTATAGTAGTCTTGAGTTCTTATGTATGCTTTATGATACGTAAATGATGATGAGATTACACCGTGCCTAGATGGCCGGACATGTCACCGTGAAGGCGGGCTACATACGATTACACCGTGCCTAGACAGCCGGACATGTCACCGCGAAGGTGGGCTGCATACGATTACAGCGTACCTAGACGGCCGGACATGTCACCGCTAAGGCGGGCTGCATATGATTGCACCGTGCCTGGATAGGACATGACACCACTAGTGGGCGACGTGCGATGGTTACCCGGACGCTGGTTAACACTGATGGTATATGTGATATGTATGACATATGTTTTCTTTTAAAGGATAAACAGGTTATATCTTCATCTCAAGTTTCATGATTTCTTTGTTATGCTAGTATTATTCATGCCTTACATAGTCAGTACAATGCTCGTACTGACGTCCCTTCTTTTGGATGTTGTGTTCATGCACATAGGTAGATAGGGAGGCAACTCAGATTCATAGGAGCTGATCAGCGGACTTACAAGAGCACTCCATTATTCAGGAGGTGCTATTTTTGATAAATTATTTTGTGTATATAGTTGGGCATGACGGGGTCCTGTCCCGTCCTTACGTCTAGTACTCTAGTAGAGGCTCGTAGATACATACGTATGGGTAGCAAATGTCCCCTGATGATTACATTGTACTTTTGTATATCATTTTTGTAGCCGTGAGGGCTTATGTATGTAGATATGTGTTGCTTTGGAGGTTATATATATATATCAGCTCCGAGTACCCGTCATGGCCCCTTAGTCGGGTCGTCCCATAAACCTGTTGAATTTCTTCTGGATTCTATGCCATTTTGCCTACAAGGGATTTAGGAAGGTGGTAGATTCACATCTTAGTAATTTTGTATCAATCTAGAAGAGAACAGTATGGAAAATCGAGCAAACCCCTCCCCGTCGTAGAATCCGCCGGGCAAAACCGTAGGCATCATCGGCACATGGTCTCAGATCGCTATAGCGGTGCCGCCGTTACGATCAATGCGTACCGGCTACAACAAGCCATTTTTTTCCCTTTACCGCTAAAGCGGTAGTACGACCGCTACAGCGGTAATTCAGCTGCTGAAGCGGTAATTCAGCCGCTGAAGCGGCATCGTCGTCCCCAGAAAACCCATCAAGAAATTTTAGTCCACAACCCCAAAATACAACCTAAACATCTTTTTCCAGCACAGATCTAACCAAAAACTAGTATGCATGAAGTCTAAGTCCATTAAGGGACTGTTCTAACAACAAACCAACACAGATTTCGTGGACATTCAAATCAGTCCTTTAAGTGAATTTTCTTTACTATGTTGAGGTTTTTAGGCCCAAATCTATTTATAAACTATGTAACATTTGATGTTTATACGATCCTAATGCTAAATTAGCTGTAAAATTTAGCCTATTAACACCCCATGAACCCATCAACCAAAAGCCCAAAAACCCCAACTTTGGCGGTTAACAAACCCATCAATCAAAGCATAAGGACCTAGAAATCATGTTTGAATACTCAATTACAAGTAAAGAGGAGAAAAATTCATACCTTGAGAGTTGAGAAATTCGGTGTGATTGGCGATGGCTATGAAAGACCTAGAAAGCCTTCTTCTTCCTTCCTCCTAGGGAGAAATTTGTTATAGTTTAAGGCTGGGATTAATGTGTGGGTTGAAGTGGGGGCGGTTAAGGGTATTTTATGGGGTTGGGAAGGGAAATAAAGAGTTTGTAACCGATTGGGAGTGGGAGGAAAGTCGGGGGTGAGGGGGAGTGTTGTGGAATAGGAAGAGGTGGAGAAGAGGAAGGGGTTTTAGTTTTCTGAATCCCCATCACCGCTCCGAAATGGCAAGCCAACGCTCGCATTACATTTAAGCGGCGCAGATATACCGCGTAACCGGTAAACAAAGGGTTAAATCCCACCGCACAGATCGATTGCCAACCACTATTACGCCTCACCATGTGTTTTCCCTATGAACCTCTGTGTAAAATTTATCTAAACTTACCCGAGTCATTACCCTTGATGCACCCTTTTCATTCGGGGACGAACGGTTGTTTAATTGGTATTTGATGTAACGACCCGTTCCGTCGTTACGATGAATTACGAAATATTCGTGATGCCGGCTCTTGGAGACATGCTTGAACTCCCTTTACAATTTGAGAACCGTTAACTTGATCCGAAAATCGTATGAGTTGCGCGTGAAGAATTAGATCCGGGCCCCTCAGGCCCATTTTTATGGCTTCAGCGCCATCCAAGACGCCCCAGCAGTGCCGCAGCAGCGGCTTGTCACCCGCAAAAGCGGCATAGCAGAGAATCCACATTGACCGCCCCAGCGATCCATTTGACGCTGAAGCGGTGACGAGACCGCCCCAGCGGTCACGTATAGTGGTTCCACCTAAAGTGACATTTCAGGATTTGACTTAATTTTTCCAAACCATAAAGGGTCCAGCAGCCCATGAGGCAGTTTTGTAGCCAAAAATGATGTTTTCTTGGGGAAGATCATCCCCCGAACTTCTTCCATCACTCCTCCTAGTATTAATTCTCATCAAAGGTCATTTGCTTAGAATCACAAAGGGGTATCTCTTAAGTTCCCAAAAAGATGAATCCTTTGTCTTCTTGATATAAACCCTTGGATTATTTTTTCCTTGTTCATTATCCCAACTTGATTCTTAATCTAATCCTTATTTTCCCATTGAAAACACAAATAAGTCTCTACTTTGGATCTTGAAAATGGGTTTCTTGAAGATAAGCCTAAAAAGGCAAATTGACCAAACTAGTATGGTCATGATTGTCCTAAATAAAGGTTGAATGATCAACTAGCTTAGCGGAAGTGAATCTAAAGGCAGAATAGATTTTATATCTACCTTATCAATGTCGGGATTCTCGATAAACGCGTTAGATGGTGAATACTACTCTGGGTCTCATAGGTGTCTCCAAACCTCTTGTGTGGTTACGCCATGGTGGCCAAATTGAAGAATCAACGTATGTTCGTGGCACCTGCTCGGCCATGAGGTAGGTTATGACTTCCTTTTAGTAGACTCCGGTCAGTTTTCCATATTGTTGAGTTTGAAGAAACAGAGAGTGCATGTATAGGAAATCAAAGATTGGGATGGAATTCTAGGATGGTATTGTTGTGTGTGACTTGTTTGTTCGGGCTTATAGCCTGTAGACTCCTGAGGTATTGACGTGGGTTTTGTTGATTATCGGTGGATTTATGTAACTTGGAAGTAGCGGACGGAATCTAATTGTGCCTATCGATGAAAACTTCCTTTAATACGTGATTATATTGTAGTGAATCTAAACGCTATATGGGAACATAAAAGGTATTTATGGTAGTTATCGATGTCTTAGTTAAATTATGATGAATGACTCGAGTGTAGGGTGAGATTCTTGTCCTAAATAAATGTGTTGATTTAGGGAGATGGTAATTTCGTCTATAAATTGATTGCCCTGATATGTGTTGGGACTAGCCACCCCATTACGTGTGTTTTGACTGTTCGATTGTGTTGTCTTAATAGCATGTGTAATTGGCAAATATAGACTTCTGTTATCGTCTTGATTTGGACAGAATTGACATAACCGTTGTTGGTATTTGACTAAATTGATATATGTTGGCATACCCACTGTTGGTATTGTGATGCGATACATTGTTGGCGTACCCCGTTGTGGTACTTGTGATGTTGAACTTGATTGTTGATGATTGACGTATGCATTGCACGCATTCTCTCCTATTCATCATGCATGGCCGATATTCGGTGATGATCCGGTATCGTTGATTTAGCGAAACTGATATTTGATAATCTCTTTTACTCGAGTGATTGTGAGAAGGCCGATGTCCGAAGATCCATTCCAAAATAGTTGAATATATGAAACTGATGTTCGATGAACTCTTTTACTTGAGTGATTGTGAGAAGGCCGATGTCCGAGGTTCAATTCCAGAATCGTTAATTATGTGAAACTGACATTTGATAAACTCTTTTACTTGAGTGACTGTGAGGTGGCCTATGTCTGATGAGCTATTTCGGGCATTATTGTTGCATGGCCGATTCCGATGTTATTCCAGAATCGTTGTTAGTGCATGGACTCTACAGGTCCCCCAGGGTGGTGCCAGTGAGACTCCCCCTGTGAGCAATTAGCCAGGGTCCCTTCTGTCTGTTGGGCAAAGATCCGTGACGGGTGACACTTAGACTTCACGAGTCACGCTGGGTTGTGCTACCGTGACGTCGATATTTTCGTCCGAAGTACATGTGTACACCTCATTTTCATGGCATGACATCCCATTCATACCATTATTGCACTGCATTGCACTATTATTTGATTGTGATGATTCTACTTTGGTGATTGGATTGGATTGTATATACTCAGACTTATCATATTGGGTTTAGATGCTTAACATAGGTAACGACGAACATTTGGATTTCAATTATTCGTGAATTATATTGTTGACTAGTGTCTGTTAAATTAACTTAAAACTCATCATAAATTGTTCTAAGCGAGGTAGGATAAAAAGGTGTCGTAACAATGAGTTCTCCCTTAAACACAAATGAACGACTTGGAAATTGCAAATATGTTGAGAACCTGTGTAGGTGATTGGCCAACTTATAATTCATTGGAGAGTAGTTGTGGCTCAATTTATATTGACGTTGTGATGCACTGTATTTGGATATGTGATTGGGTGTCACGACCCAACCGGAGGGCAGCGACGGGCACCCGGTGCTAGCCCACCCGGGCACCTCTTAACATACTTTCACATCATATCTAGGTGAGCCACATAGTTAAACCATACTTTTCATTCATCATCATTCTAATCTCATTGGGCGACGATTCATTTATATCAACATTAACAACTATGCCCAAATAAATGTACATAAGCCGACGAGGCTTAACAAAAATAATATCCCAAAATATAGGCCGACAAGGCTGAACACATCTAACCATATACACATGTCTGCGAGCCACTAAGAAGAGCATATCATATTATATAGGCGGGACAGGACCCCGTCGTGCCCATAATTATGTACACAAAAGAATTTATACCAAAAGCTGTGGCTCCGAATGAAATGGAGCTCCGCTATGTAGTCCCTGAGAAATATAGCTATAGATCAAGTCTGTCTCCCTGGCCACCTGCGGGCATGACGCAGCGTCCACAAACAAAAGGACGTCAGTACGAAGAATGTACTGAGTATGTAAAGCATGATCAGCATCAATATGAAAGCATAATAGACAACATATGAAATATCATAGGATGGGAGATAATAGTATCGTCGTCATAGCACTTACTTGCCTTTCATAGGGACATTCCATTTCTATTGCGTATCTGTGTACATACATCCATATCCGTGTCCGTACTCATTTACCTTTTGTCTCCATTTTCGCATTCGCATTCATATTTCCATTCATACTCATATTCATATCATATACATTGCATATACATAGTCTTTACATAGCATTTACATATACTTAACATATTCGTACTCATATTGATGTCTTATACATAGCATTTATATAGCATACCCAACCACGAGGGTTCGGTGTTTCACATACCTGATCCTACCAAGGCTCAGTGTCATACATACCTGGCCCTACCAAGGCTCAGGGTTATCCGTACCCAACTGTAGTGGTGTGCGCGCATTATATATATATATATATATATATACATATTCACTATATTCTACCCGGCCATATAGGCTCGGGGTTTCATAATAGCCATACACAGGCACACATACATATAAGCTCATAAGCATCTTTAGCATTATTACTATCATCGTTCATTATATCTATCCTTAAAGGATTACTCGTCATATAAGGAACTTAGTACAATCGTATCATATCGAGAATCATAAGCTTAGTAGCTTTTAGAGATAGGATCATTGAAGAATATCATAGGCTCATAAAAGAATTGATATTTGGCCAAAGAACCATGCCTTATGAAATAAGGGTTAGCCTTACATACCTTTCCGTTCAACTATTCTATCACTTGCACATGCTTCTTCAATGCTCACGTTTCTACCTTCATTAGAGTTATACTATCATTAGGAAATCGATGACTTAGCATACATGACTAAAGCTAGAGAAAATTGGACAGCATTTCCTTTATTTATGAGACTTTCTCCATATCATATATCAACTCCCCAAACATCAATAACAACGTTCACAACATCATAACAATAGCCTTTATTCACCCACATTATCCTTTCTTCTCAATTCACTTCCAATCATCCACATTTATGGTCATATCACACAATTACGTTCATTCATATACAATGTCGATTCCATGTTCTCAATATCATTTATAACATGATTATAATCATAATGTATCAAGAATCATAACTCAATTCAAATATTTTCTCAAAAGTGACACTATTTCCACATTCATGACCCATTTCTATATTCTTTTGCAATCGAAGTGTTTCAACTTTCAAATACTTAAACAACATGGAAATGTCATAAAACTTACCTTAGATGGTGTAGGAATGAATCTTGGGTGCAAATACCTCACTTGAGCAAAACCCTAGTTTCACCTTCACTTGGATGCTTGTCTTGGAGGAACTTTAATGGGTTTCTTATACTTGGTTCATTTGGTTTGATGAAGTTGAACACTAATTTCTCTTGAAATCTTGTGGGAGAAGTGTAGAGAGATATGTTTTAGAGAGACGTGGAGTGAAAAAGAAATGAAATAAAATGAGACTTAGTCCCTTATTAATAATCACAATTCAAATTTCATCAGAACTTCTCACGGACCAACATACGGTCCGAATAATTTATATTGATCGTATGTATGGCCGTAGATTTTGTCCAGAGAGCGGTCCGTGTGTTTTATACGGCCAGTATGTTTGGCCGTATAATGCTCTGTCAATCCGAACTCATTCTCGTCGACTCGTTTGATCTCCAATCCTTATGGAACCTTATTGACAGTTTTTTACCACATCATTAACAATCTAAGGTATGTTATAACTCTTCTCCAAAGATTCGTTAAATCATCATTAACTTGTTACTCGTAAATCTCTTCCGATACTTATCGCATGCATTGCGTTCTCTTGGCAACTTTCTCGTCTAACATCGAATGTCTTTGAAATCTTACTTAAGGTCATCAAATGTCATTCTTTACTTATTGAAATGCCGTATACTTCGTACTCTTCGTTAGTCTATTCGCTACGCACCAACGAAATTTTTTCCGAGGTGTAACATTCTTCCCCCCTTAAGAACATTCGTCCTCGAATGTTAAGTCCTCGGGGAGTTTATAAAAATTTAGCCAGAGTTTCCCCTATAATATGGCACTACCATCCTATCACAACATCCCATAATATCAATGCCTCATAGGGCCACTACATAATAGCAACAGAATTTGGCCACAGACGACTCAAATGCATAAAAAGGAAAACATACATACCTTATGATCTTGATGTCTCATCTCGGCCATCTTCCGGGGGCTGAAATAGATGCGGGTGCTTGGATTTCATGATTTCTTCCTATTGTGAACAGTTTGAGTCTGCTTAATGTGGAATTAAAGTAAGAATTCCAGATCTATCCTTGATTGGATCTGAGGGACAGTTAATTATGAACATGATTTGGAAATGTGGTTGTCACACCCTGATTTTACTAGGGTGTGATGGGCACCCGACCCCACATTCGGAGCCGAGCGAACCCACTGACTCTTATTACATACATAAACTCTCAGACTCTTAATCAGACAAAAATGATAAATACAACAAATATTTTGGAAATATCCTTTGGAGTTTACAAATCGACAGAATCTGTAATCATGTGGAATTTATGGCATAATACAGAATGACATGACGGCCGGTGGGGCCGCCTACAAAACTGACATCCAGAACCCACAACTCTGTCTGCAAAGTCTCTAGCAGATAATCAGAACACATAACATGCATAATCTGACTCGGCGGACTCCGAGCAAATGGAGCTTGCCAACGCCGCCGGAACATCTCCTACAAAAGCCCGTACTCATCCGGGTGTACCGCGCGGCATGAAACGCAACCCCCGAAGAACGGGGGGTCGGTACGGAAGATGTACTGAGTATGTAAAGCATAAAATACGATAAACCATAAGCAAATGCATAGCAGAAAATAAATGTAATAACCGGAGTATCAGAAATGCTTACTCATAAAACATAAGCAAATGCATAGCAGAAAACATGCCATAGCCGGTTCCCATCGGAGACTCGGCAAACGTAAAGTGGTCACCCCCGACACCGGCGCCACAACATATCATATCGGTCGCCACATATCATAACATATCGGCGCCACATATCATATCATATCATATCATATCATATCATATCATATCATATCATATCATATCATATCATATCATATCATATCATATCATATCATATCATATCATATCATATCATATCATATCATATCATATCATATCATATCATATCATAGTGTGTACATGGCACATCATACACCACAATCCATGTACATATATACCTGCCCCCTCACACCGAGGCACGGCGAACAATGCAGTGGAATACGCGTGATAACATATCCTGGCCCGGGCTCAGTGAAGGAAACATTGAGGCATCCACGAGTGGAGTAGTGAGAAACTTATGCATCATAAAATATTTACAAAGACTCGACAGAATAATCCGAGCGGCAGGTCACTTAGGAAAGAAATCAGACGATAGTCATAGCACGTACCTTTCGGATGCCGCGGGGGATTATATCAAATTAAAACTTCTGGGATTATTTGTGCATGTCAAAATATAAAACATTTACAGAACTCGATAGCATAATTCAGATGACAAATCATATAAAGAAATTGAGCGATAATCATAGTATATATCTTTCAGGTATCGCGATGGTTCATGTCATAGTATTCTTTCCGAAATCGTTGCATATTTCGAAGTATGTATAAGACTCATTAAAATAATTAAAGCAATTGTCGCTTAGTAGTTAGAAGAGTAATTAAGAGTTTCCTTTGGTTTCTGTTCAAAAATAAGCCAAACGGAACAATAAAGAAAAATTCAGGAATAGTGGGCCCACCTCGGGTCAAATGAGGTGGCGAACATAAATCATGTATTTTAAACTTCATGACGTCACTTATGAGGGTTTTAAGGTAATAGGATTTCATTTACACAAATTCTAGAGGTTTAGTCAGCTTTTCTAAGTATTTGCACCCTAATTAGTTCAATTCCACTGAATGAAAAAGGGGCGATTTCGGACGTAGATTCCGAAGAGTAGAGTTGTCCCCGAGGTCCAAATTCAAACCTATTATATCTAGGACATGCCAAGAGAAAGAATAGGAGAGCTTTACATACCTCTCTTGCCCTTTACGATCGCCAAAACTCAAATCTCGTTTCGTTCAAAACCTGCAAATGGTTACATTGACCAATTACTATTCATGAGACTTAAAATTCTATTCTTAACCAATACTTGTCTATAAAAATTTGGGCAACATTTCCCCTGTACATATAGCATCCCCGAGATTCAACTCGGCCAAAACAAAACAACCAACAACAACCATATATAACAACATCACAATAAAACGCAATATAACATAACTAGTCATCTTTCCAACATAATGTCATCACCTTCATTCCAACTTTACATTTTCAATTCAACATTGAGATTCTCGTATTCATTACTAATTAAGATCATTACAACACAATTCGGAAGTATTTCATATCGTTTCCCTAGGATATTCATAAGATATACCAAATATACCAACTTTCCGCCAACACCATATTTCATCCGAAGCTTCTAATCTTTAGCATATTTATTCATAACATGTTTCCGTCTTCCAAGTTCATCAACAATCATCATAATTTGTACCTTAGCAACTTAATTTCCATAATGACATAAAATCATACTAAATCGACATAAGCTTCCACATTTTATTTCAATGCAAACTTACATCATTTTACCTCCATTCACATTGCAAGGATCACAACAACACAACTAACATATTAAACAACATTAATCCATTTCCATTCCAACTTCAATGTACCACACGGCCATACCATATATTTCCAACTTCAACCAAATTCTTTTAACCTTCATTTCCAATATAATTTCCATCATAACCACAACTAGAATACAACATAAAATTCAACACACTATAGGTATACACATATACACACACGGCCACATGCATATATGTATATCCACTTTGTAAACTTCCATATTCCCATAGTTTCTACTCATTTTCATATACTACAACACAACCAAACCTTCATAACATAATAAAAAGGGATGAATTCTTACCTTTTTCTCCAATCTTCTTCACTTGAGTAAGTTGTCCATTTGAAGAAACAAGTCCTCTTTCTTCCAAACCAACTACACTAAGTTGTAAAGGACACTTAATTTGGTAGGAAAACCACAAGACAATAATTTTTGGATCAAGATTTTGAGGGGTAAAATTTTCCATGGCCAAACCCGAAATGGTCCCTTTGGTGTTCTTGGTTTTTCTTCTTTCTCTTAGCTTTGTTTCTTGAAAATTCTAAGGATAAAGGCTACTTATATTAATTAATCACATGGGAAATTTGCATTAAAATCTTGTGGGCTTGGCCCTTCATGGCCGGCCACCCCTTAAGTATTGGGCCCAAATTTTCTTTTCATTTATTTGGCCCAATGGATTAAAATTCTTGTTTTATAGTTCCCGAAACTAATTTCTGAAATTCCAACTTTGCCCTTGGCCTTTCATAATATTTCCACATTAATATTCCTTCACAAACAACTCATGTGTTAGATGTAATCAATTATAACCTTATTTCTTACCAATCACAATTATTTCCAATTTCACAATTATCTCAAATTATCCGAACGAAAAATACGGGATATAACATCCTCCCCCTTTTAGAACATTCGTCCTCGAATGTTAAATTAGTTTTATAGGGACTCCGTATGCGTATTTACGGGGAGTTTCTTTTTATACGGTCATCGCACACACATTGCATTTTGAATCAACACCAAATAAGGGATTTTGATTATCCGTAGGTATAGGGGACAAATGAGGATATTTCTTTTTCATCTCCTCTTGAGTTTTCTTAAGTCACCTCCTTACTTACTATTCCGCCAAATAGTCCCTTAATGGAGCCACATCTTTGTCACCCGTAATTTTCTTTCCCGCCAATGGGATCGTTATTGGCCGTTTCTCGTAGGCAGCTCTTCTATTTACTCCGTGATGCCCTCCACGGAAATATCATATGGGTCACAATGTATTTGCGAAGCATAGGATGCGGAACACTAGATGCACCGCTTCCCAATTAGATAGTAAATCTAGATTCATAGAAAACCTTGTCTACTTTTCGAATAATCCGATAACGTCCGAGACATCTCGACTATGTTTTCCCCTCAATCAATTACACCTCTCATGGGTGATATTTTTCGAAAATGTCCAATCACTATCAACCCGAGTCCTAAGCGTCGACAACGATCACTTGTATATGACTTCTATCGTCTCCGAGTCGCTAATGACTCCCTTCCCAACAGTTTCACTTTATCAACTATCCGTTGAACTATATTTGTACCAAGTAACTTAGCCTTGTCACTATTAAACCATCCGATAATCGACGACGCACTTTTCTTACCATACAAAACCTTGTAAGCGGTGTGTTCTATTGCTATTATTATTATCAATAGTTATAACAAATTGTATCAAGATTCATTTCCGTTGCCTCGAAATCAATGACACGGTTCGTAACTTATTATTAACGTCTATATACCCTTAGCCCGTCCGTCGCGCCTAAGAGATGAAATGTTGGTTTAAGACTTACTTATATTCTCAATTCTTTTCGGACGGATCTCCAGGGTTAACCATATACTAAGTATTCCGTTCGACATAGCAAATGTAGGTCCTTATGAAATCTCAATACCTTCTTGAAGTATACTCTTACATAGTCCTGGTAATCTTGTTTAGCCATTTCATAATTTTCTTAATTTCATCTGTCATATTTTTGGCATTTATTTCATATCACTCCGTTGTCTCTGATTCAAACTCTCTCATTTCCCTTTTTCTGCAATTTTGCTCTTAATCTTCACTGCCACTGATTATATTGTAATCTCTCGCAAGAGTATGTAAACATGCGCAAGTTAATCCAAGAAATGCCTTAGCATCGCCTTACTAACCTTTAGGTTGTTCCTTGTCTTCTCCCTTTGTCTTACAATCAGTATCGGGAGGGATCTTTAATTGATCCTGGTCAAGTTCTGCTTACTTTTAGTACCAATTCCACTTGGGTAATTTGGTCTAGACCATCTCCGCATTTTTTTCGTATCGTATTCAACATCTCGTAACCATACTGTTATTATTGGATCCTTACATCTCTTATCACTCATGTACTCACTTGGTTTGCTTGTTGTGCAAATATTCGTGAGTTACATGACCATTCTTGCATAATTTGCGTAAAAGTATGTTCAACCTTAAACATAGTCTCTCTCTTTTTTTTTTTTTTCTGACTCATTCTATCTTACATATCCCATTCGTACCAAAATGCGTTGATTCTATTTGTCGTATTCCTTTCTTTTTTACAAGCATCCACTACCTGGAATCATATTACTCACAACCTTCACCGACAGTTCCCTAGTACCACTTTAATTATCATCCAGGCTCCCATTCGTTTGTTGTCGGTTTTGGATTTCACCAACTGGTTTCAAAGATAGAATCTCGCAGAAAATTCAAGTGTTCACCTTAAACGTGCTGTAATATCAGTTGATCTCCATCTTACCTTTGCGTTTCTCTTATCCGCTTCCCCCCCTTTAGGGTGTTCGTATATCATTATCTATTTACCTTCCATCTTATGTCTCCATTTAAAATTTCCAGACTCACATGTTTCTTTCCGAATACCTCTAGCATACCATACCGTATCCACGTCTTTCTTTTTCTTCTATAACTTAGATTACCTCCGTATGAAATTCTAACACCTTCACAAATAGTAAAGTTTCCCAATATCTCGTACAAAATCTAGTCTGATGGCTAGGGCTCAGACAATATCACCATTGTAACAAATTGATCCGAGCCATATTCTAGTAATTCCCATTAGTGATTAGTGCTCGGATAACGCCATTGTGGCAACAACATATCCAAATTGTATTGTATTTATTCCCGTCAAAAGTTAGTGCGCATAATCATTTCAAGCTCTTCATTTCATAACATTTATATTTTGACGATAAATATTCCAAGCTTTCCGACAATACCATCTTTCTTCCCATAAGTTAGGTACCATCTACCTTTCCCAATAACTCACAACATTTCATCAATTCTCTTTCTCTTATGGTTTTCACAAATTCTCATATATACGTAATATGTCGTATTTCCTTATGCTTCATATTCTCTCACTCCTTCAATGTACTCATTGTTAACTTACAATCTTACCCGAAATCATATTAACTTCATCCTAGTAGTGGTCTTATTTTATGACCTTTTGTTGCATCACCTCTTCTGTCCATAACTATATGATTCCCATTTATCCCAAACTCATGGTCAATTAATGGCACTCATCTTGAGTGCTCCCTTGGGTAATTTTCTCATTTCTTCGTCTATGTCCATTTTTCCTTCCACGAATTCCATTTCTAATTCGTTAATCACACTTCGATAAACTGCTGCCGGGAGACATTCTTCAGTCACCATCAGAAGGAACTAGAGCCTGGCAAGCACCGCAGGGCACCCTAGTACTTGGTTCGCACGATTTACCTTCAGATTTATTCTTGAGTTCTGAACGAACTATTTAGGTCCAATTACTTACTCGTATGCTTTACATCCTTTCATCATAGTCACATTCGGTTACCGGGCATTATTGCCCGTCAATTTGGGCCTCCTTCCAAAGCACAATATGGTTGGAACATTTTCTAGCCCATTTAGATGAATTGCAAATTCGCCGTTCATATACGCTTCTTCAAGGCAAGATTTTTCCCAAATACAAATAATGCCCTTTACAGATGGCGTGAGAGGTGTTCCTTAGAACTTAGTCCAACATAACTTATTACTCTTTCTTTCCTTATTCTTCTTATTATTCCCGTCAACACATAATCTTAATTCCACGCTTTACCCCACAGAATGTAACAAGTCTTTTTCGTACATTCTATAGCCCACTTTTCTGTTCACACTTTACCCGTGTGTCCTAGTCACATAAATCATGTCATATTTCATCGCCAGACGTTTCTTATCTTCGGGCCCATCCTCATTAAGGTTTCTATCTATTCCGCATATTCTAATTTCCTTTTGGTTATCCTAATTTCCCCATTCATCTCATACGTCTACATTTATGAAACCCTTAATGCACTTCCCAGGGGGTCACCCATCCCAGGATTGCTCTGGTCGTAGCACGCTTAACCTTGAAACTCGAGTGAAATACGATGCTTTAATGCCAGTATAATTGCATCCACTTGGTCACATGACCTTTACTACATAATCTGGGGCAAATTGAAGTCTTACAGATTTCGAGACTCTTCCATAATACGTCCCTCTTTCCATAATTACTGTTTTACCCTTCTTATTCCACAATATTTATCTTTCGTTCTAAACTCCCAGATTCCCAATAATAACAGATATACCTTCGTCGTCACTTCTTATAAGTCCTTCGGATATGATCCTGTTTAGATCCCCACTCAGTATCCCTACCTAATAATTTACCACAGAACCGATTGTCGGTTTTTCCCTAAGTCTCCCAACAAACTTCACTTCTATTAAGCATCAAATGTTATCCGTTTCGATCTTTCAGGATGCTAACCGTCTCTTTCACAATCATTCTCCACGCCATACCCCAATCCATAACTCTTCTGAACAGCGTATCTCATTTATTACCTACTTACAATATTTTCTTTCCCCCTTTTTGACATATCTGACGAATTATCCTAATTAACAATTTTAGCAGAATCTCTTTGACCATTCTTGCTATTCAAATTCTGTACGCAGCAAATGCCAACGATACCTCACGGAGCATACGGTTATATGACGCATTCCAACCATCCAAAGCTTCCAATTTCCGGTAGCGAAATAAATATATCAAACACTTTTATATCATCATTTACTTCCTTCTACCGTATGTAAGGCCCACATATAGGAATCTCCTATGACTTGGCTCTATCGCACGATCTAAGACAGAAAGAAGGTCAACAATCCCTAGATGCCCCGTAGCCTCCTGTTTATAGATGTGGCGCGCTTCACACATAAACAGACTTATTTTGCTACAACCCCTAGGCACCCGCTTCCACTTTGTCACACCCCGATTTTACTAGGGTGTGATGGGCACCCGACCCCATATTCTAGCCGAGCGAACCCACTGACTCTTATTACACACATAAACTCACGGACTCTTAATCAGACAAAAATGATAAATACAACAAATATTTTGGAAATATCCTTTGGAGTTTACAAATTGACAGAATCTGTAATCATGTGGAATTTATGGCATAATACAGAATGACATGACGGCCGGTGGGGCCGCTCTACAAACTCATCCGAACCCACAACTCGTCGCAAAGTCTCTATATAATCGAACACATAACATGCATAATCCACATAAATGGAGCTTGCCAACGCCGCCGGAACATCTCTCCTACAAAAGCCTCGTGTGACACATTGTACCGCCCGCAGGCATGAAACGCATTCGAAGAACAAGGGGTCGGTATGCGGAAGATGTACTATGTAAAGCATAAAATACGATAAACACATAACCGAACGGATAGCGGAACAAATGTATATCAGTATCAAATGCTTACTCATAAAACATAAGCAAATGCATAGCTTCCAAAACATGCCATAGCCGGTTCCCATTACTCTCCTCCATATCGATCGTAAATGTGCACATATCATAACATATCGACTTGGCCATATCATATCATATCATATCATATCGAGTGTGTACATCTAAGACACCACAACCCATGTACATATATACACTGCCCCCCCATCACACCGAGGCAGGAGAATCAACAATACCGTGATAACATAAATTGAGGCATCCACGTAGAAACTTATGCATCATAAAATATTTACAAAGACTTTATAGATGTGGCGCGCTTCGCGATAGTCATAAACGGATGCCGCGGGGGATTATATCAAATTAAAACTTCGGGATTATTTGTGCATGTCAAAATATAAAACATTTACGGAACTCGATAGCATAATTCGGATGACAAATCATATAAAAGAAATTGAGCGATAATCATAGTATATATCTTTCGTATCGCGATGGTTCATGTCATAGTATTCTTTGTCACATAAGACTCATTAAAATAATTAAAGCAATTGTCGCTTAGTAGTCGGGTGTGATGGGCACCCGACCCCACATTCGGAGCCGAGCGAACCCACTGACTCTTATTACATACATAAACTCTCGGACTCTTAATCAGACAAAAATGATAAATACAACAAATATTTTGGAAATATCCTTTGGAGTTTACAAATCGACAGAATCTGTAATCATGTGGAATTTATGGCAAAATACGGAATGACACGACGGCTGGGGCCGCCTACAAAACTAACATCCGTAACCCACAACTCGTCTCGCAAAGTCTCTAACGGATAATCGTAACACATAACATGCATAATCCGACTCGGCGCAAAGACCTCCGGAGCAAATAGAGCTTGCCAACGCCGCCGGAACATCTCCTACAAAAGCACCGTACTCATCCGGGTGTACCGCGCGGCATGAAACGCGCCCCCGAAGAACGGGGGGTACGGAAGATGTACCGAGTATGTAAAGCATAAAATACGATAAACGAATCATAACCGAACAGAGATACGTAACATAAATGTAATAACCGGAGTATCGAAAATGCTTACTCATAAAACATAAGCAAATGCATAGCGAAAAACATGCCATAGCCGGTTCCCATCGGAGACTCGACAAACGTAAAGTGGTCGCCCCCGACACTGGCGCCACAACATATCATATCAGATCAGAAATGTGCACATATCATAACATATCAGATGGCCATATCATATCATATCATATCATATCATATCATATCAGAGTGTGTACATGGCACATCATACACCACAACCCATGTACATATATACCTGCCCCCTCACACCGAGGCACGGCGAACAATGCGGTGGAATACGCGTGATAACATATCCCGGCCCGGCTCGGTGAAGGAAACATTGAGGCATCCACGAGTGGAGTAGTGAGAAACTTATGCATCATAAAATATTTACAAAGACTCGACAGAATAATCCGAGCGGCAGGTCACTTAGGAAAGAAATCAGACGATAGTCATAGCACGTACCTTTCGGATGCCGCGGGGGATTATATCAAATTAAAACTTCTGGGATTATTTGTGCATGTCAAAATATAAAACATTTACAGGAACTCGATAGCATAATTCAGATGACAAATCATATAGAAGAAATTGAGCGATAATCATAGTATATATCTTTCAGGTATCGCGATGGTTCATGTCATAGTATTCTTTCCGAAATCGTTGCATATTTCGAAGTATGTATAAGACTCATTAAAATAATTAAAGCAATTGTCGCTTAGTAGTTAGAAGAGTAATTAAGAGTTTTCTTTGGTTTCTGTTCAAAAATAAGCCAAACGGAACAATAAAGAAAAATTCAGGAATAGTGGGCCCACCTCGGGTCAAATGAGGTGGCGAACATAAATCATGTATTTTAAACTTCATGACGTTACTTATGAGGGTTTTAAGGTAATAGGATTTCATTTACACAAATTCTAGAGGTTTAGTCGACTTTTCTAAGTATTTGCAACCTAATTAGTTCAATTCCACTGAATGAAAAAGGGGCGATTTCGGACGTAGATTCCGAAGAGTAGAGTTGTCCCCGAGGTCCAAATTCAAACCTATTATATCTAGGACATGCCAAGAGAAAGAATAGGAGAGCTTTACATACCTCTCTTGCCCTTTACGATCGCCAAAACTCAAATCTCGTTTCGTTCAAAACCTGCAAATGGTTACATTGACCAATTACTATTCATGAGACTTAAAATTCTATTCTTAACCAATACTTGTCTATAAAAATTTGGGCAGCATTTCCCCTGTACATATAGCATCCCCGAGATTCAACTCGGCTCAAAACAACCAACAACAACCCAACAACAACCACTATAAAACGCAATATAACATAACTCGTCATCTTTCCAACATAATGTCATCACCTTCATTCCGGCTTCGTATTTTCAATTAAACATTGAGATTCTCGTATTCATTACTAATTAAGATCATTACAACACAATTCGGGAGTATTTCATATCGTTTCCCTAGGATATTCGTAAGATATACCAAATATACCAACTTTCCGCCAACACCATATTTCATCCGAAGCTTCTAATCTTTAGCATATTTATTCATAACATGTTTCCGTCTTCCAAGTTCATCAACAATCATCATAATTTGTACCTTAGCAACTTAATTTCCATAATGACATAAAATCATATTAAATCGACATAAGCTTCCACATTTTATTTCAATGCAAACTTACATCATTTTACCTCCATTTACATTGCAAGGATCACAACAACACAACTAACATATTAAACAACCTTAATCCATTTCCATTCCAACTTCAATGTACCACACGGCCATACCATATATTTCCAACTTCAACCAAATTCTTTCAACCTTCATTTCCAATATAATTTCCATCATAACCACAACTAGAATACAACATAAAATTCAACACACTATAGGTATACACATATACACACACGGCCACATACATATATGTATATCCACTTTGTAAACTTCCATATTCCCATAGTTTCTACTCATTTTCATATACTACAACACAACCAAACCTTCATAACATAATAAAAAGGGTTGAATTCTTACCTTTTTCTCCAATCTTCTTCACTTGAGTAAGTTGTCCATTTGAAGAAACAAGTCCTCTTTCTTCCAAACCAACTACACTAAGTTGTAAAGGACACTTAATTTGGTAGGAAAACCACAAGACAATAATTTTTGGATCAAGATTTTGAGGGGTAAAATTTTCCATGGCTAAACCCGAAATGGTCCCTTTGGTGTTCTTGGTTTTTCTTCGTTCTCTTCTCTCTTTGTTTCTTGAAAATTCTAAGGATAAAGGCTACTTATATTAATTAATCACATGGGAAATTTGCATTAAAATCTTGTGGGCTTGGCCCTTCATGGCCGGCCACCCCTTAAGTATTGGGCCCAAATTTTCTTTTCATTTATTTGGCCCAATGGATTAAAATTCTTGTTTTATAGTTCCCGAAACTAATTTCTGAAATTCCAACTTTGCCCTTGGCCTTCTTCAACACTTCCACATTAATATTCCTTCACAAACAACTCATGTGTTAGATGTAATCAATTATAACCTTATTTCTTACCAATCACAATTATTTCCAATTTCCCAAATGTGCGAAAACACTGGATATAACAGTGGTCATTAGTGTATCTGTTGCTATTTGTTGGCTCTTCTTTGAGTGGTCAGTATGAAAGCACTCTTTTAACATAACAAGTTTAATCAGATTGTCCAAGATTAGTTTTAGGAGGTGTCCATAACTAAATGAATGCTAAAATGCTACCCGAATACATTTGAGTGCTTGACAATTTCAACAATATATCTTTGCTACGATTAAGTGTTAAGTAGAACGTTGTGTTGATGTTTGGTCTTCTTCAGAATCATCTTCCCATTTCTTTTAGTCAATGAAGCATGCTTTTGGTGATACCAACCTGCTCTTCTTTAGCTTTAAAACTGGAAGAGAGAAGAATAATTTGTACTTCTCCTTGCCTTATTTCGGTTAGTCTTTATTATGTGTAACTGATTTCATATAGTGTAACTTTAAGTATATTTATGCTCAGCTTATGGGTTTAGTTTCAAGTTAAGTTTTGAAAAGATGAATAGGTTGTTGAAGTTCAGATTTGTTAGTTTGCTAGCCTAGTGGCATTAAGGCCAGCAATACTTGATCACATTCATTAAGTCTACCCTCTTGGTATTAAACCTCAACCGATCGTAGATGCCAGTATTAGATCATAACTTGTTTAGCTAAGTATTTATCCAGAACAAGATAATACAATCCTCAAACCATTTGTTCTTGTCCCTATCACTATGTCTAGTTGGTTTCACTCATCACTTTTTAACAGAACAAGATTTAAGTAATGAGATGATCTGAACTGATTTCACTATGTCTTTCGAACCAAATATGTTCGTCATGATATGATCTTTGCTTGTTATTCCATCTCTATCATTTGGTTTTACCTGTCAAGCCGAGCCGAGGAAAGCTTTGGGTGGTTTAACCTCCTCTAATAGTCAGCCATGCTTGGGGTTCTGGAAATTCTTTGATCTTGTGCGGCATTGAAAGCATGGATGGTGGTAGCCCCATTGCCGCCTTAGTCTTTTTAGCCTATTGCTTTGTTCTAATATGGTCAGTCTTGGAAAGTTAATTTTTCTTTAAGAATCTGGTTGAGTTGATGCCTTCCTTTCCATGTGTTGATTTACTAACTGCCAAAGTCTTATTCATTAAGTTTGTTCTGAGTGCTTGTTGTCCCTGTTGTGTGTCAAGACTGAGTTTCCTCACCTATACCTCCTTAATGATAATGTTGGTTTCAAATGAATAAGTTGTTTGTCAAAGGAAAATAACAAAGTTCTGGGAGTCATATGTGGTCATTATTTGATAATAAGAAATGAAGGGAATAGACTCTTTTCGCATTCAATTAGCAGATCTTAATTTGTACATGATTGCTTAAAAAAAAATTATGAGTTATTGCATTTGCATGATTTCACTTTCCATGCTAACATGATAGGTTTTCCTTTTAGTATTGCCAACCCTATCTGTTTTCTTGAAATCTGAACTTAAACTAATTAGTACACTTTTGAGATGTATTGACCTCTTCTACCATGAAGCATGATGTTTTGGTAAGCAAATTTAATAAAGTATAAAGGCTCTCTCTCTTAAGATATGGTTTAAACACTTCAACTACTTCTCTTTGACATTGAAACACATAGGCTGTGATGTTGATCTTTCAAATCTGTGCTACCTTATGTTTTGGCTAGTTGTGCTGAATAACTAAGAGGAGTTCCTCTCAGTTAGTAGTTAAAATAAATTTTAGACTACATTAATCCTTTCCTCCCAACTGCTGAGAATCTGTCCAAATATCAGTTATGCCTTGATTTAGCCAAGAAATTGTGACATGAATTTGTTTTGGCTTCTCACATGTTTAGTGTTGTATCTTGGAGAGGGTAAGGAATGTGTTTGCTGTTTTCCAGTTAAAGGGCTATAAGATAATTTTGTCAGAAAGTCAGTATATGTCCTCATCTTATCTAGCAAGACTTAGTTTTGAACTTGTCTATCTCTCCCTGCGTAACAACAAGTTTGAACCCGTACTAAGCACTCTTGGACCTGTTTTCTTTTGTGTGGTTTATCTTCTAAATGTACTAAGATGATGTGTCATAAGACATGCCATTGTGATGAAGTTTTAATATTCTGGTTAGTAGCATAATTTCCCTGAATAACCAACAATGATTATCAACTCTCATTTACTTATTTTTATATTAAAAGTAGGTACGGGTTACTATGGTTAGTTTCTAGTTTTACCTATCACTTTTGATAGCCCTGTACAAACATAAGTGATCATTCTAAGTTTGAAATTTGAGGCTTAAGAGCATGAATTGAGTGTGTATAGGCCAAACATTTCATATGTGCATGCAGTATCCTATGCCTTCTAGCCTCTAGTTATTATGTTGAGTATGACCAAATGAACACAGTCTCCTTTTGATAAAAGCAAAGGAAGTGAGTATGTTCAGTTCTGTTTTATAAGAAAACTAAAAAAAAAAATGATTTGTACTTGAACATTGTATGATCATGTCTATTTAGTTTTCACATTCATGTAAATATTGATTTTTCTGCTTTCCATTATCTCTACACTAAGGCTTAGGTATCACCTTATTCTCTTCCTATACTCAATTGCTTATATGTTGCCCAAAGGAAAATAAAGACAGTTATATGATAGTTCAGTTAAAAATAGAACAGACAATTGTTGGTATATGCTCTATGTTTACATACGACCTGTGTACTTTCAGAATCACTATGTTTAGCTCAAACCATAATTTAAGTTAAGATGGTTAGGGGCTGTTTTAGGCTTCAATATGTGCTAAACTCTCTGATCGTTTGTTAAGAGGATTCCAATTTCTATGTGGTTACACTAGTAGCCAAGATTTGTTCTTTACTAGTTTCTGGCTTAGATGTTTCTTCTAACTTGTTGTTATCTTGCTGGTTGAAAAGCTAAGGCCAGATTCGGGTTCGGTTTAGCCTCCTCCAATAGTCTGCTCTGCCTAAGGTTCTACAAACCTTTTGATCTTGTGCGACATTGGAAACATGGATAGTGGTAGCCCCTGTTTGTTGTCTTTTCTTTCAAAGTTGATGTTTAGTCTGAGGTTCAGGTATTGTGTGGTATGCATATTTGTGCCTTTCTTTAAGTAAATAAGCATAGTTAAAAGATAAGAGTAGGATCAAGGAATGCCAACAACTGAAAGGTCCTTCATTTTATAAAAGTAGTTTAGTTGTGAAAATTTCCAGCTTGCGTTTTCATGTTTGAATCATGAAGTTGAGATGTTTTATGGGTAATGGTAAAGATGTTTGAGATAAATATATGAATTGTAACGAGTCCTTTCCAAAGTTAAATGAGATGTCTTGTGTAAATTCTGGAAACCAAGCAAGACGCGTGCTTCATTCCAGATTATGTGATTATTCTTATTAACTAGTTTTTATGCTTGTGATTAAGATCTCTGCTAATCCTTTGTTTTTTTCCCCTTCTTCATGCAACACTTGGGAGCATTTGGAGTTGAGGCAACTCCGGATTCTGCCCAGATTCAGAGAAAAAAGAAAACAGTGGCTGCATCCGCAATGCTCGTGTCTAGCTGTCCCCCACTTTCGTGTCAAGAGTCTCCGTCCCTCTTCCTCTCTTAAAATTTTATATCTTTTGTATTATTATACGTTATTTGCACCCTCTGACTAACATTTTTATGGGTTTGTATTTGTAGGATTTTATTTCTTGTTTGTTTGTGAACTTGTGAATGGCCGAGCTTTGTCATTGGCCACTTTTCCTTAGATATAGATCTTGGTTTAAGGATAGCTTAGGATGAAGAAATGACAAACGTCCCTTTAACTTTGCGTATTTCACAGGTTGTAAACATTTTCTAACCAATAGATAAGGCTGATTTTTCTTTTCCCTTCTTAAAGTTAATTAACGTTCCTTTTCTTTTAATCCATTTTAACAAAATGAGCGATTCAAATAGGGGTTTCAAAAGGATAAGATGCGTATTTTATGGGTAATCATTTTCTATTTTTATGCTAACATATTGAACAGGTTAGGTTCATTAAGTTTAAATGAGGAAATTGTATTAGGGCCCGAGTATAGTGGCTCAAGCTATTTTACGAAAGCTATAAGGTAAATATTTCATTTTATATAAACGCATACATATATATATTATCTTATTTTCAGTGATTCCTTTAATCATCCTTTCATATTTTTCATGTATATATAAATATATTATTCTCATATCACAAAAAAATATATATTTTCAAAATATGACGTCCATATTTACACATATCTTCTATATCATATTATACCTTCTATATATATTATATACTATATATCTCATTTTCTATACTATATTATACAAAGAGAAAAAAAATACGCATCCCTATATACTTATTTTTTATGTATATCTCATGCACATTAACTACATTAGTATTACCTTTACAATAAACATATCACATGTGTACATTAGTATCCCATAAAAATTATACACATGCTTATTCTACATTAAACATACTATTCTAAACGTTATATATATTTTCTCACGCATGCATCATCTCCTTTTACGAATGTGCATTTATTCACATAACATAATCATCTTAAAATCCGCTTTTCTTTTTACAAGTCATTTGGAGGAATAGTTTCTTTTCACAGTGCTTTTAAGAAATAGGTAATAATAAGTAATAAATAATCCCCCTCTAGTGTTAATTAAGCTAAGTTTAAAGACTGTCCTCGGATAGGCTCTGAGGGATGCTTAACACCTTCCCCTTGGGGTAAATAAAACCCTTACCTAGAATCTCACAGGTTTCAAAGACTAAAAAATGGAGTTTACATTTTTACGAATGGTTTCCTAATATTTTTCCTAAAATTAGGTGGCGACTCTGAACATTTACAAAACCAGAGGAAACATAGCCTATAAGTTGTGAACTAGTTTTAATCCGTTAAAAATAGGGCATCAAAGAACCATGCCTTATGAAAGAAGGGTTAGCCTTACATACCTTTCCGTTCAACTATTCTATCACTTGCACGTGCTTCTTCAATGCTCAAGTTTCTACCTTCATTAGAGTTATACTATCAATAGGAAATCGATGACTTAGCATACATGACTAAAGCTAGAGAAAATTGGACACCATTTCCTTTATTTATGCGACTTTCTCCATATCATATATCAACTCCCCAAACATCAATAACAACGTTCACAACATCATAACAATAGCCTTTATTCACCTACATTATCCTTACTTCTCAATTCACTTCCAATCATCCACATTCATGGTCATATCACACGATTACGTTCATTCATATACAATGTCGATTCCATGCTCTCAATATCATTTATAAAATGATTATAATCATAATGTATCAAGAATCATAACTCAATCCAAACATTTTCTCAAAGGTGACACTATTCCCACATTCATGACCCATTTCTATATTCTTTTGCAATCCAAGTGTTTCAACTTTCAAATATCTTAAACAACATGGAAATGTCATAAAACTTACCTTAGATGGTGTAGGAATGAACCTTGGGTGCAAACACCTCACTTGAGGAAAACCCTAGTTTCACCTTCACTTGGATTCTTGTCTTGGAGGAACTTTAATGGGTTTCTTATACTTGGTTCATTTGGTTTGATGAAGTTGAACACTAATTTCTCTTGAAATCTTGTGGGAGAAGTGTAGAGAGATGTTTTAGACAGAAGTGGAGTGAAAAAGAAATGAAATAAAATGAGACTTGGTCCCTTATTAATAATCACAATTCAGCCCCGACCAACTTCTACGGACCAACATACGGTCCGAATAATTTATATTGACCGTATGTCTGGCCGTAGATTTTGTCTAGAGAGGGGTCTCAATCTGGGCTAAAAGTATGGCTGAACATACGGTCCGTATGTTTTATACAGCCAGTATGTTTGGCCGTATAATGCTCAGTCAATCCGAACTCATTCTCGTCGACTCGTTTGATCTCCAATCCTTATGGAACCTTCTTGACACTTGTTTACCACATCATTAACAATCGAAGGGACGTTATAATTCTTCTCCAAAGCGTCGTTAAATCATCATTAACTTGTTACTCATAAATCTCTTCCGATACTTATCGCATGCATTGCCTTCTCTTGGCAACTTTCTCGTCTAACATCGAATGTCTTTGAAATCATACTTAAGGTCATCAAATGTCATTCTTTACTTATTGAAACACCGTATACTTCATACTCTTCGTTAGTCTATTCGCTACGCACCAACAGAAATTTTTTTGAGGTGTAACATTGGGTTTAGTGTTTATCATCATTATTCGTGAATTCTTTATCAATATGTAGTACTAACCATTGTCGGCCTATGATACTTATTCGGTACGCGTGGTTGTGCTAATATTGCACTTGATACACTCTTTTTTCGGTGTAGATTGTTTCAGGTGATTTATCGAAGTTTATGTGGAGTTATGCGGTGCTTGTTTGGAAGGCCTCCTCCCATTTCAGTCCGGGATTGGAGGTTGGGTCTTAGAACATAGTGTCATTCTGAAATTTACTTAGTCGTTCTTGTATTAGTCTAGACTAGGTCATGGGAAATTGTATCGAGTCTGTAAATATGTATTGTTGAAATTATGTAAACATTTGAGTTAATGAGTATATTACAAAGTTCCGTTGTTATCCTTAAATATTTGTTAGTTAAATGGATTGTTGGTTTATTGATGTGAAAAATGAATGAGAGGGTTCGCCTACCGAGGTGGGAAGGTAGGTGCTCGCACGGTCCCAAATTTTGTCATGACACTATCTAAGGGGCCTTATAGCTTCCCCTTCAAGACTTTACCACACAATGCAAAACTCAAACAATATGAAATCTTCCCAAACTATGACTCAAATTCCAATCTTTCAACAAACTTACTTCCACTGCTACATATGACCCAGAAGCCTTAAGGTACATACTTGGAATTGTTGGATAACATTCTTAACCTTCTAAGGGCTTCATTTCCACTTTAGGCCTGCGCTAGTTTACTCATAATGCAAACAACACGAAATTTCCAAGATGTAACAGATTACCTAAAAGCCAAATAGATAACATCAAAGTGCATGAACTTATAATATTCAAAATCATATTTTCAACGCTCCTACTTAATTTTGAATTTTAATTTCATTTTCATATTCTTCATCACCCTTGATGATTTCTGCATCATGACTTTCTGCATCCTTTTTGTGCACACCTTCCAAATTTGCTTCAAACATAATCTTTTCATGAATCTAGGTTGGTGATCTGGGCATAACTTTCCATACTCACAAATTGTTGGTGATAACATCAACTTTTCCAACAATTCATTAAAAATTGGCTCAAACAGAACAATCACATGTTACATGCAATTCATTCTCCATTTTCTTTCGACTTTTGGCTCTCACAAACACAAATTCACGGAAGAGTTCTCTTGTTTTCTCTACCAATCTGAAGTCCTTTAACACTCACACCTTTTCGACGGTTGTTCTTCTCTTCACAAACTCATGGGATTCACTCTTCTTTTGCAAATAGCCAGCATCTCAACAGGTCGACAAACCTAGAGAGATACCTTCAATGGAGAGAGCCAAAATTTCACCTTTACACCTTCCAGGGTCAAACCAACGCTCTGATACAACTTGTTGGAATATAAGGGCTGGCTCTTGATTATATCATAGGGACAAATGAGGATCGAAGAGGGAGAGAGACATTATACTCATTTCATATCATTATAAAGAACTCCACTGTTACATAATATCACTACAAAAAGGGTATATATAGGTGTTATAGGATAATTCTAGACAGAAAACTACTAAATGCTTTCACACTCATACTATGAACTTGGTCATCTCATAAAATCAAAATCATGCACCTAATAACATTAGAATTTTATGGATCTTATCCCATAGATTACCTAAAAGCCTCATCGGTAACATCAAAGTGCATGAACTTATAATATTCAAAATTATATTTTAAACACACCTCCTTAATTTTGAATTTTAATTTCATTTTCATATTCTTCACAAGACGCTTGATGATTTCTGCATCATGACTTTCTGCATCCTCTTTGTGTACACCTTCCAAATTTGCTTCAAACATAATCTTTTCATGAATCTAGGTTGGTGATCTGGGCACAACTTTCCATACTCACAAATTATTGGTGATAACATCAACTTTTCTAACAATTAATTCAAAATTGGCTCAAACTGAACAATCACATGATACATGCAATTCACTCTCCATTTTCTTTCGACTTTGGCTCTTGCAAACACAAATTCATGGAAGAGTTCTCTTGTTTTCTCTTTCTATCTTGTGAAGTACTTCAAGACTCACATCTTTTCGACGGGTTGTTCTTCTCTTCACAAACTCGAGGAATTCACTCTTCTTTTGCAAAGAGCTGGCATCTCAACAGTTACAAACCTAGAGACTCACCTTCAATGGAGAGAGCCACGATTTCACCTTTACACCCTTGAGGGTCGAACCAACGCTCTGATACAACTTGTTGGAATATAAGGGCGGGCTCTTGATAATATCATAGGGCACAAAGAGGATGGAAGAGGGAGAGAGACATTATGCTCATTTCATATCATTAAAAGGAACTCCACTCATACATAATATCAATACAAAGAGTGTATATATACTGCTAAAGGATAATTCTGGACAGAAAACTACTAAATGCTTTCACACTCATACAATGAAGTTGGTAATTTCTAAACACAAAATCATACAATAAATAACATTTAAATTTTATGCATCTTATCCCATAGATTACCTAAAAGACACATCGATAACATCAAAGTGCATGAACTTATAATATTCAAAATTATATTTTCAACACTCCTCCTTAATTTTGAATTTTAATTTCATTTTCATATTCTTCATCACCCTTGATGAATTCTGCATCATGACTTTCTACATCCTCTTTGTGTACACCTTCCAAATTTGCTTCAAACATAATATTTTCATGAATCTAGGTTGGTGATCTGGTCATAACTTTCCATACTAACAAATTGTTGGTGATAACATCAATTTTTCAAACAACTCATTCAAAATTTGCTCAAACTGAACAATCACATGATACATGCAATGCACTATCCATTTTATTTCGTCTTTTGGGTCTTGCAAACACAAATTCACGGAAGACTTCTCTGGTTTTCTCTTCTTATCTTGTGAAGTCCTTCGAGACTCACACCTTTTCGATGGGTTGTTCCTCTCTTCACGAGGAATTCACGCTTCTTTTGCAAATAGTCGGCATCCCAACAGATCAACAAACCTAGAGACTCACCTTCATTGCAGAGAGCCAAAATTTCACCTTTACACTTTCCTGGGTTGAACCAACGCTCTGATACAACATGTTGGAATATAAGGGCAGGCTCTTGATAATATCATAGGGCACAAAGAGGATGGAAGAGGGAGAGAGACATTATGCTCATTTCATATCATTAAAAGGAACTCCACTCATACATAATATCAATACAAATAGTGTACATATACCGCTTAAGGATAATTCTAGATAGAAAACTACTAAATGCTTTCACACTCATACAATGATGTTGGTCATCTCAAAACACAAAATCATACACCAAATAACATTTAAATTATATGCATCTAATCCCATAGATTACCTAAGAACCACATCAATAACATCGAAGTGCATGACTTATTATATTCCAAATTATATTTTTAACACTCCTCCTTGATTTTGAATTTTAATTTTAATTTCATTTTCATATTCTTCATCAACCTTGACGATTTCTGCATCATGACTTTCTGCATCCTGTTTGTGTACACCTTCCAAATTTGCTTCAAACATAATCTTTTCATGAATCTATGTTGGTGAACTGGCCATAACTTTCCACACTCACAAATTGTTGGTGAAAATATCAACTTTTTCAACAATTCATTCAAAATTCGTTCAAACTGAACAATCACGTGATACATGCAACTCACTCTACATTTTCTTTCAGCTTTTGGCTCTTGCAAATACAAATTCACGGAAGAGACTTCTCTTGTTTTCTCTTCTTAGCTTGTGAAGTCCTTCAAGACTCACACCTTTTCGATGGGTTGTTCTTCTCTTCACAAACTCAAGGAATTCACTCTTTTTTTGCAGATAGCCTCTCAATAGGTCGACAAACCTAGAGACACACCTTTAATGGAGAAAGCCAAAATTTCACATTTACACCTGCCAGGGTCGACCCAATGCTCTGATTCAACTTGTTGGATTATAAAGGCGGGCTCTTCGTAATATCATACGGCACAAAGAGGATGGAATAGGGAGAGAGACATTATGCTCATTTCATATAATTATAAAGAACTCCACTCTTACATAATATCACTACAAAGAGGGTATGTATCGATGCCAAAGGATAATTCTAGACAGAAAACTACAAAATGCTTTCACACTCATCCTATGAACTTGGTCATCTCATAAACACAAAATCATGCACCTAATAACATTTAAATTCTATGCATCCAATCACATAGATATCCTAAAATCCACAAAGATAACATCAAAGTGCATGAACTTATAATATTCAAAATTATATTTTCAACACTCCTCCTTAATTTTGAATTTTAATTTCATTTTCGTATTCTTCATCACTGTTGATGATTTCTGCTGTTGACACCCAATTTTTCACTCCAAAAATTCGAATTAACTAGTCAAGCTTCTTGAATCACAAACAGAGTAAAAGAATTTCTCAGAAAATTAAAAATACTTTCTAAAATAGTGTTTGATGCTATTTGCCATTTCATTGGCAAAATACACTAATATATATATTATGTATATTTTACATATAAATTTAAGTATAGATTACGTTTATTTTATCAATTTGAAAATCAATTTGCACACAAAATAGGGGTTTTAATTAAATACGCATTTCAATTGTCAATTAAGGTCATTCATGACTTGAATACTATAATTAATCTCTTTTGCGATTAATTATTTTACTTTGTTAAAGTCAAGAAGCTTAATTATTTAATTGGATAATTAATGCATCTTAATTTTACTTCAATTTGGTTGGATTTCAAAGACTTGGTTGCGATTTAAAAAGATTTGGTTTCAACCTTAGCTGAGTTGGTTAATTTTCACAAACAGGGCTACAATTGAAATACAAAGGGATATTTTAGCAACTCAAATTTAGCCAATTCTACACCTCAAAATCAGTCCCTCCTTTCCCCAATCAATTCATGCACAACCCAAGCCCAATAAATCACACAACCAGGCCCGATACCCCCATAAATCCCTAACACACATCTAATCTTTCATTTCCCTCCAATAAATAAACCAAACGAACCCTAAATCCCCAACGTAAACCACAACTTGAAAATGCCATTTCTGGCTAAAATTCCAGCTCACTTTCACGAGGTTCAGCCCTTGTTCGCCCGTTTCATGCAAGAAATTAATGCTTCTTTGTCTTCTTGCTCACAGAGTTGAACGGTAACACTCTTTTCCCATTTTTCTTTTTAATTTTTGAAGAAGATTTCAAACTTCCTGGAGAAGATTTGGATTTCAAAAGGAAATCCAACAACATTTTCAATTTTAGATCCATCCCACATTTAAGCAAATTAAAGAACCCAAGAATCGGTCCTCTATAAATGGAGCCTTTTCTCTTCATTTTGAATAGAGGTTGACACCTATAGATACGGTTTTGACACCACAAAAATGGGCTTTTCACAACCACAATAGGTTCTATAACTACAACAAGTTTTAACATCCTAAGTTTAGAACTTCTCAATTACTTGGCTTAAAACAAGAAATTTTCTCTTTTAAATTGAGTTCTTTAATTATTGGAACAAGTTAAAATATTTTTTCGAGTTCGAGTTAGTTGTCGTGTTGGTAGGTGATCGACTCAACTCTCGTCGGCCTTCTTGTTGCTCGGGGAAGAGATAATTTTCCCATTTCCTCTACTTTTCAATTTCGTTCTTGTCTCCATGTAATCTATAGTATTTTTATTTTTTTTGTTTGTTTTTGTTGTCATTTAATACTTTTTTCAAATTATTTGGTAGCTCTGTTTTCTATTATTTAAACTCATTTATGGACTAGTTAATTAAGTTTCATGAATGTTTTAGATTTTTCTTGGATGCTGCATAAGTATGAAGCATGACATTATTTCAGTTCTGTTGTTTTATCATTTTATAGATATGTTTTTGGGTTGAAATCATGTCATTTGTTCAAGTTTTCCTCCACACTATTAAGGGTGTAATATTTGGTATCTTTAATCATGTTCAATTTGAACCCTTTTAACATATATTTAGTACTTACTAAGATCAGATTCCTCATATGAAACTCTCTGATCTAAACAGCTGAGTCTAACAGTGAAGACCGCGGCCTCTTGACTGGATTTACATCGTTTGAGTCTAACAACGAAGACAGCGACCTCTTGACTGGATTTGTATCGTTTGAGTCTAAAATAAATACTGCTATCATCTTTCTTTCGATCGTAGTGTTGGTCATGACCCTTGTGGTCGGATATGCCATCTTGTCTGTTAACATGACCCATGTGATCAGATATGTCTTTTCGTTTATACTTCGTGACCCTTGTGGTTAGATATGTCCTTTTGTTCATACTTTGTGACACTTGTGGTCAGATATGTCCTTCCGTTCATACTTTGTGACCCTTGTGGTCAGCTACTTTTGTCATTTATCCATCTTGTGACCCTTTTGGTCAGCTATTTCCTTCAATCCAATGCGCCTTTTCTTCATTTGCCGAGCCTTTTAGTCGGGCATGTTTCTCATTATTTCTTTGTGCGATCCATCTCTAGGTCGGATGTATTTTCTTTTATCCATTCATCTTATGGCCCTCTTGCTCAAATGTGCCATTTTTGTCCTTTATATTCCTCTTTGGCTTTATTATGCCGCCCTTGTGGCGCTTTGTTCTTTAATATGGCCTTCTGGCTATATTGTGCTGCTCTTATGGCGTTTTGTCCTTTTAGTAGTCCTCCTAGCTAGATTATTTTTCCTCCTGCGGTGTTTATCTCTTTATGCTTTGCCTCCTGCGACGTATCCTTTATGTTTCGCCTCCTGCGGCATTTATCCTTTAAGTTTCGCCTCCTGCGGCATTTTGTCCTTTTGTGTCCTTTTTGGGCTAGATTGCGCCTTCCTTGTGGCACTTTTCCCGTTATATAGCCCGTTTTGGCTATTAAGAATGGTCATCACCTTGATGCCCTCAAGTGTTACGGCAATTGCCCCGATGTTCCGACCATGTGGTCCTAGCCTCAATGCCTTCGAGCCCATGGCAATTATCTCAAAATCTTGTAATTGAGATAGAGCGAGTTGTCCCAGCTTGTGGTCAAGGGAAGTTATTAATGACCTGGCGTAGAATCGGCTTGTGTCGTCAGATAGGCTTTGTTTGATATCTCTAATCATTGTCGAAGACTTGATTTCCATTTCGTATATCATAACGAGTGTCTTTTCAGTTTGATGGAGAGACTTGATGATTGAAGGCGCTCCCTGCAAAAATCCTTATACAGGAGTTAGTAAGGTACATCGAACAAAGTTGGGTATCAAACCAATCGATGCAACGATCCTCATCTTGATGGATGCTTTTTACAATGTCATGTTGATTTGGCATCATCATTTCGTAGTTCGTTACGTGTTGAGGAATGGTTTTCATATTGAAGGCTAAAATAGCCAATTTCGGGATGTCACATAACATGTGTCCCTTCTTTGTTTGGCGATCTCATGAAAAGGGGAAATGTTGTTTGCTACAAGTGTCTTTAGATATCTGAGAGATTTGATTAGGTAGCAAGTTGCTCCGATTCAAGTTGCATCGACGATCTCTTGTGTTAAACCTTGAATTTGAATTTTTTTTAGATCCTCTCAAAATTGTGTCTCATGACTCTTGTGTCGGGTTGTCGTGAAGGAATTTTTGAGATCCTCTCAAAAATTCTACCCCAACTAAGGTTCGTGTTGGTCATCTTTGATATTATCTTTTTACAACCTTTCCATGTACAAATACTCATCCTTCACCCCTCTCTGTCTTTGCATAACTTGGGGAGTGCCAAACTCCAATATCTAATGATCCTGTACATATTAAGGGTTGTGCCTGGATTTTTGAGTTTGCTTTTACACTTTGAGGTTGCTGCTATGCTACATTTGAGACACACTTTGGTGAGTTTGTCGTCATATTTTAAGGTAAAAGAGTGGTTGCATTTGAGGTAAATAGACTCCGTATTTTGATATAGTTAGTTACTTCTTCTGATATTTCATTTTTGAGCCATGAACTGCTGCATTTTGTTCTTTGCCTTTGTAACTTGGGGTAATGGGTTGCTCCATTCTTGGTGGACTCTTTACTGCTACATCCTGAGTTGTGGCTATCTCTTTTGGTTGAGCTTTTATGGCTACTTATTGCTGCTACAATGGGCTTTCCTGTTTTGATGAACATTTGGCTACACTTAAGACATGATGCCACATTTCATTGTGGTTGTTGCCTTATTACTATGCTTTGGAATCTCGACCTTCTTGTTGCTATGCTTTGACATATGTCACTGTCTCTTGAGAAGGATTGTTGTTGCATTTTGACACCTCAATTTAGGGTGAATTGCTAGTGCATTTTTGGCCATTCTGTTCCTATATTTGGATGCAGTTGCTGCTGTACTTTAGGCAGATTATTACTGCATATTTTGAACTAAATTGTCATTACAATTTAAGCCAAACCACTGCTGCATTCTTGAAATATTTTTGCTATCTTGTTGCGTGATATGGCTGTTTATTGCTATTATTTGTTGCTATAATGTTGTTGACTTGAGACCTTTCAAGTATAAAAGAACAGATGCTATACTTTATGAAAGAACATGGTTGTTGCCATATGTTGTTGCATTGTTGATATTTGTTGTGGCTGCATGTTATTGTTACTAGTTACTACAACACATCATTGATGGCTATAAGAAACAAATGCTACACGTGAGAAAGAATAAGTTGTTGCTATATTTTGGCAAAGTAGCTGCTACTTTGTTAATAAAGAACAGATTGCTATACTTGGGAAAGGTTTACTGATCCAAACATGATACCACACTTGGGGCCAATGAAAAATGATTTTTTGAGGCCATGCCTAGTCCGGAAAGGTTATCCCTCAATTTAGGCAATGATGATCTCACAGTGATATTACGAGGTAGAACCAACATACGCTTGGCAAGGAAACTAGAATGGCCCCTAGTTTGCAGTCGTGACATGATTCGGGTTCCTTTCCATATTCGAAATTGTGAGTCTAAGCCTCCGTAATCAAGGCTCTCAAAGTTTGATACGAGCCCGAGGGATATATTTATTTATGTTCCTAAACGTCACCCTACGGGGTGGCGTATCATTTTGACTAACTATTTTCCTTTTCATTGTGCGAGGCTCTGCACCATATACATACATATATATATATATATATATAAGTTCTAAATTTTCTTTACCCATGTTACAATATACCCATGTCACATGATACTCATGTTTATGTCGAGCTTAGAATTTCAATTTCAGATTACTTCGTGTATCCATGTTATTGATTTGGGCTGCCCATTCCTCGATCACCCCACTTACATTTCTTTCATTTAGTTTCAGTTACATCTAGTATTATTTCATGTTCCATGCTTTGTTATTTCTTTCAGTTTCTTTACTTACTAGTACAATTCAAATGTACCGACGTCCCCTTTTTATTGCCCGGAAGCCTGCATTTCACGATGCAGATTTATAGGACGATGGATCAGCTCGTTAGGACTTTTTTCGTATTAGCTATTAGTGAGCCCCATTCTATTCGAGATTTTATCTTTATTTTACTTTCATGTTAGTTATGCAGTTAAGGTATGGTGGGAGCCTTGTCCCCATAAACCATTTAGTAATCAGACTCATGTAACAGGTTTCATAGACTAGTCAGTTATGCCATGTTGGATATTCGGTTGGGTTAGCCTAGTTGGCTATACCCCTATATTTTATTTCTGCATTCATGATATAATATATTTTCAAGCTTATGATTATTGATTCCATGTTTTTCACAAACTATGTGTCACGACCCAAACCGATGAGTCATGATGAGTTCCTGACCTCTACTGACCATACACTCTCATATATGTACCTGGATCTCACAGAACAATAGGGTTGGTCCAAATGTGACTTATAACTGAACTATACTGACTCCGGTAAGAACAACATAATAGTCTTTGTATCAAGAACTCACAACCAACATATATATATATATATATATATACATGTTGAAGATAACAGTGCAAGCCAACTAGGCCGCTACATATATTGTACAACAAAAAGGAGCCGACAAGGCTACATAATATCCCAACTACATACAACTGGCTACATCCCTCTAATGGAATACAAAGCTGTAGAATGGATGGGACAAGGCCCTATCCTACCCATATATACATATTAAAATGTTATACCAAAAGGAATTGCAGCTCCGAACTAAGTGGAGCGCATTGACTACTGCTGAGTGGAAGTCCTACGAGCCGGGTGCCGTCTCGTCTGTCCGAACACTGCGGGAATGAACGCAGCCCCCCGAGCAATAGGCGAGTCAGTACGAATAATGTACTGAGTATGTAAAGCATAAGAATAACATGTGCATAAGAATCATGAAAGACATCTGAAACATATAAGCTAATCTCAATATATACTCTGAATAACTTGAAGTGCCTCTGCGGCGTATAATATGCATGCTTCCTTTTGAAAAAAAAAAATATATATATATATATATATATATATATATATATATATATATATATATATATATATATATATATATATATATATATATATCATAGTATATCTTCTAGTGCTGTTGAACATACAACCCGATCCATATATCATGTTGTCCCGCGTTCGGTAATCTCATGTCACGGTGGTGTGCACATCTACGTGCGTGGCCGGCCGACTATAGCGCGGCGCTGTGTATGAAAATAGCTATACATAGATACATGCATGAATGGCTCGTAAAAGGATACTTTGAACTTCTCTGAGTAATATAAGAGCTAGTATGTCTAGTATGTCAATATGATAAGTCTCTGGAAACTGTAAATATGGAACATATGAAATCAAGGGTACAATGGATCCTATTTTTTCTAGGAATAGAGTCTTTGGAACTCGCTCATTTACTTCTTTCGTTCGTATCATAAGGATCATGCCAAAGTGAATAAAAGGGATAGCCTTAACATACCTAGAAATCTATCTAATCGTCCAACGTCTACTCCTCGAGTCCATATGTCTACAATCAAGATGATAATATCACGATTAGACCATTTACACCACTTACTATCTAATTTGTATAAAGTGAGACTTAATGATGTTCGGGCAGCATTTCTCCTATAATCCTAACTCCAATCTGATTCTAAAACAGCCCATAATATGCACAACACCATCAATAACAACAACATCCAATATCAACATAACCAAGTAAGAATCTTCCTAGAAATCTCATCCAAAAATAGCCCACAAGGCAATCATATCAATGAACAAGTTTATACTTTCGTAGCATCAGTTCCGTCACTTTAAACTAGGGAATTCTTCCGTAAACAACTTAATTAACAAGATATGGAGATAAAACATACCTTAATTTCAGGAAACTCCATTAAAATCCTAACACCAAGCTTCCAAAATCAGCCACACAATAAGGCAACAATACTACAACGATCTTCCTACAAATTCTCAACTTTTTGAGGTTAAAACTTGATTAAATTTGATGAAATTTGTCTTGAAGATTTTGGAGGGCTCCTAAGGAGTATTAGGGTCTACTTGGATGAATAAATGGGAAATAAATCATATCCCAACTTAATATAACAAGAAGAGAAGGTGGCCACCGCCTCCAATGAAGGTGGTGTCGAACAGTTCGATGTCGGAGTTGACACGTCGTCCTCCCACTGTCGACCTGCCACAGCCCCTGATTCTTAGGTGGCTGGGTGTCGACCTACATCTGAGCACCGTCGACGGGCGTCAACTTGCACCTTCAAGTTGCGCTATGCATTTCTCTAATTCGTCGTCGATTCGTTTAATCTCCAACCTTTCTAATACTTGTAATACTTGAACTTAGATATTTGTATACAAGAGTTATACTTGTCTACTACCCCATAACCTTGAAGCCAAATCTTTAAAACTCGAGGCCAAGGGTGGTTAACATACTATCGACTAAGGATGTACCAAAAATGGGAGATGTAACACTATGCATGTTTAATTTATATTTTGTATCAATATATGCCCCATGTTGATTCAGCAAGACATGTGGTTCACTCGATCACATGCAGTCAGGAACCTAGTGTCATTGTCGCATCCAAGCAATGGTTCAGGGCGTGGCAAAGCTTTGTATCAGAGCACTAGGTTCAAGTGTTTTAGGGAGTCCATAAAATCGTGTCTAGTAGAGTCCTACTTATAGGTGTGAAGTTCACCACACTTATAATTGGGAGGCTACGGGGCATTTAGGAAATGTTACCATTCTTTCTACTCTAGATCATGCCATAGAGCTATGCCGTAAGAAATTGTTCGAACTTCTGTCCTTTCTACCGAATATGCCTCATTTTTAAAGAAAGAAGGAGATGTACAACTAATCATTATCGATGTGTTCCTTTCAGATGGAATTGTCAGGAATGGAGTAAGTTGCACAGGAACGTGTGGGGCTAATAGACAGAGCCCTTAGTGCATTTAAGGCTCTTGTTTCGAGGAGATGTGTTGTTATTCCCTCTCCCGTTAATGAAAGTATTACTCTGACTCCTAATAGAGTTGCTCGTACAACAAAAAGACAAAATAGGGTTATTTTTACCAACATACCAGATTGCCCTACATATGGGAAATGCCACTTAGGTGAATGATACATGAGACTCAAGATATGCTACCGTTATGGTAAGAGGGACCACAAGCAGATCAAGTGCCCTAAGTTAGGCCATGGAGATTGCCACTCAGCTCCCTATCCCAAGGACGCCCTGGAATGTTTTGTCTGAAGAGGATTGGGACATCTACAAAGGGAATTCCCCCAGTTTCATAACAGTGTGGTTTAAAGTTTCAGCGTCATTCTCCTTATAGAAAGTGTAACAAAAGGCATGCATGAGAGTGTCGCATGAGTATGGATGTATGTTATAAGTGTGGTCTTCGAGTCCACAAGCTGAGAGATTGCCCTTCGGCTAGATATAGTAGTGCCAACAGGGGTGGTGGTGCAGTTCATCCCACTGGACCAACCGTAGCCAATTCAACAATACCTTTCCTAGCCTATGGCACTCAATCACCAGCAGGTCAAGGCACAGGTAAGAGTGAAGTCTCAGGATCAAGAGGGGGTCAGTCCCATTATCATGATATGGTAGGTCGTTAGGCTTTCGAGGTGCCGCTAAACATTGTCGTAGGTATGCCGATAGGTTTTCCTTCTTGGTATGTAAGAGCTGGTATTGCCTCTTGATTTACTGTGTTTGTAGTGGCTATCTCATGATCGAAGGTTAAGAGTAGAGTATTTTAATTATTTTTTCCTTCAAGGAGGTAGACATACTTCAGTGTGACTATGTATATTGCTAAAAGAAGTTAGTCTTCGACTAGACGATAAAATTTGATGATGTTGAGTCTCTTGACATAGTCCTAACTTGTTCAAGTGTTTTGATAGCATTATAGGGTGTGATCTTAGTAAGTTGTCTTAAAAGGATTATTTTGATGGGTAATAGATAAGGTAGACAAGGAAATGAAAACATAAGTCGCGTGGTGATAGCCTTAGAGGCAGAACCAAAAGAATGATTAGATTGCAACTTATTGCTAGACTGAAGGGATCCACAGGCTTAAAACGTCAGCTTTTGAGCTAAGGGGGAGAGGGTACGACAAGGTACCCAGGTATATCATGTGTTCCATAAATGGATAAGTGTCGAGAAAGAAGAGTTCAAAATGATGTTACGTTTCCAATTCTTGAGTAATTCACATAATAGGTGGTACTTATGCCCAGACGTACTCTACTCATACCTTACGTACTATATTATGCCTATGCTAGCTCTTTACACTTCATGTTTATGATTCAAGAATGAAGACTCCATAACAATAGTGATCTATACAAAAGAAATGTTCTTTCATGTTTAAAACTAATCCATATCTCACGTATCTATCATGGTTTTATACCCATGTCCATGTTCTAGCTTCTAAGTGATTTTCAAATATGATGATCAATTTGATAAGGATCAGAGAGAAGGTAATGTAAATGTTTGAAGACAAAAAGTCCTATGCGATCTGCACTTATGCCTTGACAAAGAGAGGAATGCCAAGGGTAAATGACTTATTCTGACCCCAATGATTATGCTATCCACGTTGTCACGTACTCGTACCCCAATCCATTTCTTCATGCATCCCACTTATAGTGGTATTATAACAATGATGTCGATAGGTAATGGCAAAAGTAAATCAAGATAGATATCCTACCTATGATCCTATGTAATCTGTGCTTATGTTCCTCTGGATAATGTTTTATGATCGTGATGATAATAATCAATTATGAGGGTAAGTTATAAGTAAAAGAGGTGTTGGTATAATGTTGAGTTTCCTATCTAAGGGAATTTTTGAAACCATCTCGTAGCTTGGCACAAAGGATGCCCTTCTCTTTTCCAAAGTACCTATGCCCGGTTTATGTTCAAGGTGACTTTCTACTCATGTCTTAGGTGCTTGATGAACAAAGTATTCATGCCTATGATCCCTTCCTTCATGAGTATTATTTTATAATGAGGGTGTCAACTTACAGTTATAAGAGTAAGCTATGCTGAACCATGTCCCATTCTGTCAGTATATCTAAGTTCTAAAGGTAATGCTTTATCCGTGCCTTATGTTCTTGACTCAAGAGTGAAGCCTATAAATTGTACTTCATGCAAGTCACACTTATGCTTTATTATTACTTCATTGCTCATGAACTCGTGTCCAAATGCCATGGTATGCAGCTCCGATGTACTCATGTAAATGTCATGTTGCTCATGTTCCCATGGCCCATGCCAAACTATTCACGTTTTATGCTACATTTCCATCTATGCACATTTCATGATACTTCATTTATTGTAACGACCCACTTGGTCGTTATGGAAACTTTTTGTGGGTCACGTTCAAAACCAAGTCCTAGGATGTTAAAAGGATAGGTTTGCTTAGAATTATTGAGTGAAATCAGAATCATGATCAAAACTGGGTAGATTAAAATTTTGCGAGCCCAGGTATAAAAGGCTCGCTGCAGGGAACCCGTGACCGCTGCAGCGGGCTCATTGCAGAGAGAAAACCTTCGCTACAAAGTTAGTCAAAATCAAAATAATAGTTTAAATAGCCCAATTTCAGTGTTTGTCCTACTTTTCTTCTCAAACCCTATTCTAGACCACCCTTAGCACTACTTGGATAGAACCTTCGGAGGCTTCGTCAAGGTAAGCCCTCAACCATCGTTATTGCTAAAAAAAAATTCATAAAGATAATCCCTCGTGTAGTAAGTGTCCCCTCAAGATTAATAAAAGAAGGATTTTTGTAAATGACATAAAAACATTAATCACCATGGAGTCTAGATTAATTATGCATGATTGATTTTTACTCTTGTTCTCGGGTTCGTGGAATTCTTAGTATTCACTTTCAAGGCTTCGATTTTGAATCTGCGATAGGAGAAGACTTCACAGTGCTCATGATAGCTGCTTGGCATCGAGGTAAGTTATGGTTTACTTAAATTAGACTATGATTAGAGAAACATATACATGACGTAGAATTGACGGGATAAATCTTGATTAGGTCTTCGGGCGAGAAGTTCGGTTGGGTATACGATAGGTTGACATTGTTAGTATTAAAAAAGGCTCGTTGTAGTGAGAAATTTACCTAATTGTTCTAAGAGGGATATTAGTGTTGCATGCGTAATCATGGAAGGTCTAGAAGGGGTTGGGCATGATGCAGAATCGTAAATTGGTCTTAGTATAAATGATTGGATTACGATATGTTAAAAGTGGCTACGTTTATTATACTAATTTTCATTGTGGGTATGCATGATTAATATCGAGTTCTAGTATGGTTTGTGGTAATTCGATTAGTACATAGACACCATTGGTCCCCTCCGCCATGGCTATTTGGGAAAAACATTACCATTTTCCATGTGTGTGTACGGCTGAAGTGAGAGACTACATTATTTCATTGTACAGTAACTTATTTTTGTGTATATATATATCTCCGTTTGATGGTATTCGCCGTCTTATGGTTTCTTTTTTGGGTCTTATGGTATCGTATGAAGGTTGACTCACTTTCGAGATTTCAAGAGTTGGATTTTTCGTAGTAAAGTAATTGAGCTTTTCATGCATTTAACAGTTTACGTTAGGAAACACTAAGAATGGAGTACGTAATTTGGGTGTTCCGTTGTTCATGGGTTGTTGATAATTGCTATGAGGAATAATCTATAGTAGGTAGTAGCTGAGGGTTGACTAGAATCGCATTACCATTGTGTCTGCCGGTTAATTTATAAGTTCGCTATATTATGGGAATAAAGGGAATATTAATCGTCCTAGACGAAGGAAAGATTAAGAGCTATCCCGATTTCTTACTTCGAGATATAAATGTTGGTGAGTCTCATGAAATAGACGAGGTCTGTCAAGTTATATTATTCCTTTATATGTGATTATGTAAGTGATAGTAATAGAGGGGTTCCGAGTAATTTCATGATGCATTGTTATTTAGCGGGAATAATTAATAAGTGTAATCTTTAATTAACTTATATGTTTATTTTGGTTAATTTTATATTAAATTTTGGGAACTAATCTTAGGCGGCCTATGATGCCACACAAGACGTGTGGTGTATCGATATTATTACTCCATTCCTTTTTGGGGTGTAGGTTATTGCATTGAGGTTTTAGTGTATGCAAATGTAGATATCCTTTCATTAGCCTTTTTGTGTTCTTTCTCTTTAAGTTGTGTATTATTTTATTTTACTTGACCATCATTGAATGTCATAGAAGCTCTTGTACACATCTATACTATATGCTTATGTTTATAATATTATTATACTCAAGACCAATGTATACAAGCCATGTTTATGAATCAAGTATACAAGCCTAGTTTTGCATGTTGAGATTCGTTGTATTTTAGTGGTCCTAGTCTGACACCCAGAAAGTTATCTTCAAGGTTAAATGAGATTAGACATGCCTATCTTATGGTTATGAGGGTTTAAGTTCATGTTCAGTAAGTTATGGAAGGATTGGAGAATAAGTGAATCAAACAGAATATGTTTCGTTGAAGTTCCATTTTAAGATTGAATTGTACGGACCATATCGTAGGGAATACGGACCGTATTTTGTGATATGGACCATATTTAAGGATTTAGAAATTTAACACAGAAGGCAGATTTTGGGGTTATTATACGGTCCATATAAGATTATACGACCAGTATATTATATGGCCAGAAAATAGGGACCATGTATATATGATGTTACACCTCGCAAATTTTCGCGTCGGTTATGTCAAAGGTAAAGTAACATAAGCCGTAAAGGTCATAAAACCCTTATGAGGTTAAGGAAGACTTTTAACAAGTATTAAGCAATTATCTAAAGGTTCTGGGATCAAACAAATCGAAGAAATTGAGTTTGTTGAAACTTTGGAAAACTTCGCAGAATTTTGGACAAGATTTTTGGTCCAATTTGGTGGAGGTATATCTCTTAGCATATGACAAGTTATGGAATGCATAACCTATTTAAATTCAAGTTCAAAGAGCGTTCTTTCCAATGCAACTGACAGAGTGCAAATCTGAGAAATACGGTGAAAGTTACGACCCGTGTAAAATTATATGATTGATGATACAAACCGTATTTTTATGGCGGTGCAGCCCTTTTTTTATATATCTCGACTTCTACTTATTTTTATTTCATTCCAACATAACCCTAAGTCCACGAAAGCTCTAGAACTCCTCCTAAACATATCTAACCAATCTTCAAGTCAAAGATCAAAGTGTTGCTTCTTAAAGTTGACCATGGCCGATCGGGGAAGAACTTAAGGGTGAAGAAACTTCGTGTTGGATGGTTATTGAACTTTGAGGTAAGCTACTACCATGTTTTCATGATTATGGAATTATTTAGCCTTTAAACACCGTTAGATGAGGAAATTATGAAGGGAAAAGCTTAAACTTGTTCTTGGCTATAAGATTTAGTTGTGGGATGATCTTGATCATGTTTTTGTCAGTTATTAGGATTTCCATGAATATGGATAGTATTTGATGTTAAGATATTGTTAAGTTTATACTTCATGGGTGAGAAGAACGGAAGTGTATATCATTCTTGTATGTTAGTAAATTTGAGAGTTGATTGACGAATATCCCTGTATGATTGTTGAAGGAAGTATAAGAGGATCGTATGAGATATTATTTGTGTTGATATGATTCTACTACATAGACATGAAAAGGAAGAGTGTATAAACAATCATTTATGAAGTGTATTTTGGGATATTTGTTGTGTAACTTGGGAATACTTATTGAAGTATGTTTAAGGAACTTAGTGGTTGTTGTTGGCTGATGCATAAGTTATTGTGACTGAGGATAAGGGGAGATGCTACCCGTTTCTTTGTGAGAATCGAGTTATCATTTGATATACTATATACTAGCGCTATCTAAGTTATGTATGCATTCCTTTTTATGATTGGCGCGCTAGTCTTAATAAACTCATTATTGGATTGCTTGGATGACTTGAGGTATGTTAAGGCTCCCTTTCTTTCTTTTTGACATGATCCTTATGAACAAAACATACATGTAACATTAATCCATAATAACTGTATTTAGAATTAGGGATGAACCATCGATTCATATTCCATAATGTATCTTCCGAAAGTCTTCCTTTAAATTCCGTATGTTCTCTGTGAGTTACTTGTACTTTTAAATGTTTTCATTACGATCCTATACAATAGGCGTAAAGACACACACACATATGCATTCAGATGTGACTGCTATATCATATATATATATATATATATATATATATATATATATATACATATATATATATATATATACATATATATATATATATTATATATACATATATATATATACGTGCATATATATATATATACAACCCATGCATGCATGCACATGCATTTATACATATCATTGGCCTCACATGCCCATGCAGAGGCTTGACATGTGTTGATATATATATATATATATATATTTCATGTCTCTATTATGCTACTTTTCATGTCTTACATAAATGACACATTGTAACGACCGACGTCCCTTGCCGGGATGCCGTGAGATGCCCAAGTTAGTCATATATACAAGTTGATGTATTATATATAACTGTATAATGTTGTTGCACTCCACTTGTTCCATGTGAGTTGCTCTTACACTGTCACATGGTCACATATGAATGATTGGTATGCCCACAGAGGTCCCTATCTCGACCACATTATGTCATGTACCGCAATAGAGGCTTGTAGATAGTTATATACATATGTTCATACATATATATATATATACATGTCCAACTTATTGATGTAATTATATCCTTTCGCATTGTCTCCTTTCATGTATTATATTATTTATATATGTATGTATATATTTATATATGTAAATATAATGGTATATATATATCATATATTATGTTATATATACATACTAGATATATACATAAGGCCAAGTGCATATAGTTAAATATATACATATATACCTAAAAATGTTTTACTCATGTTACATTATACACATGTCAGATGATACTCATATTCATGTGTCAAGCATTGCGGCCATTATTTTGTATCCATGTTATGATTTGGACGCTCATTCCCGAGCACCCCACTTATAGCTCTTTCATTCCGCTCAGTTACAGCTTATTATTATTTCATGTGCTATCTTTTATTATTTCATCTGCCGCTTTTACTTACCGACAATTCAAAATGTACCGATGTCCCATTTTTATTGCTCGGGACCCGCATTTCATGACGCATAATTACGTGACGACGGATCACCTCGTTAGACTTTGCTTGTATCAACTATCGGTGAACCCCATTTCTATTCGGGGTGTTATCTTTATTTTTCTTTCATGTTAGTGATGCAAGCTTAACGCATGCCGGGGCCTTATCCCCGGTAAAATGCTTAGTTGTACTCAAACTCATTTAGGGTTTTATAACTAGTCGTTTATGCCATGTTAGATATTCTGGCTGGATTAGCCTTGTTGGCTACACCCTATATTTTATTTCCGCATTCATGATATAATATATTTTCAGGCTTATGATTATTAATTTCATGTTTTTCACAAACCATGCATGTTTAATTTATATTTCACATCAAGATATTCCCCATGTTGATTCAAATAGTTTCTCACTGTCGTTTGGCCATATGTAGTCGTAAATCGAGTGTCGTAAGTCGCGTCTATGTCATAGTTCGGGGCGTAACAAAAATTGCATGTTTTACCTTTTCTTATACATGTATGTGTGTTATATATATATATATATATATATATATATATATATATATATATATATATATATATATATATAAGGCCATCTCCCCATTCTTTATTCAAACCACCGTAGCCCAATCCCGATTCTAATTCAAACCCGCCCAAGGCACAAATAACTTCAACCAAATAAACCCCGTGTCATATTTCCTAAGGTTTTCCATAGAAACCCTAAGCCGCCTCTCGTGTCACTCGTCTATCTCTATGCGTTGCTGTAATTGCACGCAACAATGTACTATGCTTTCTCTCGTAGATCGTCATTCATTTGTTCTACCCTATCTCTTCTCAAACGCTACCATTGAATAGTTCAAAGAGGTGAGGTTAGCCTCTTTTGCTTTATCCGCATTTTTAATGTTGTTATTTACATGATTTTATCAATTTATTTACTGATAACTGAGAAATAGAGGGATTTTCCCCCCAAATCCACTAGTCCCACATTGGTTGAGTTCGAACCCTTAGAATTTTAGGCCTGCTATAAAGAACCCCTAATTTTACCATTTGACACAAAAAATGAGATATAAAACTTGTCAATTTTAGGGAAAAACCAAAATTTTGGTTTTACCCGCTTTAAGGGTAAATTAGGGTTTTGATTCCCCCTCATAGCCCTTAGTTTAAATATTGGTTATATTTTGTAAAACCTTGGATTTCTTTGTGATTGTGGTTGAGGGTGGAGGAGAAGAAGACTTCCTTATTGCTCCATTTCATCTTGGCTACCACTACAAAAGGTAATCTTTCTTCCTTTTGTTTTTTTAAGTAATTTTTGTGTGTTTAGTTCAATATTTGTTGTTTTTGTTTGTGCTTAGGTTAAATTTTGTGTCATTATCCAAACCCAAATTTTATTATTAGTAGTTTGAAGTGTCACACCCCACTTTACTAGGGGGTGATGGGCACCCCACCCCATCTTCGGGGGAACCCCTAACTCTTATTACACATATAACCTTTTGAACCCATAAGAAAAGAATACGTAGAGAATTTTTTTTTTATAAATAGAACCCACATCATATAAGACTGGACACGAAACATAATAACATATCCGCCGGACCCCTTACACATGACAACCCAATACCCACGACCCGCCCGCAAAGTCTCTAACTCCGAACAAAAAAATCATGGCACCATGCTCGACTCCAAAGACCCCCAGACGTGGGGGCCTACCAACTCCGCCGGACATTCTATGCTAGCTTCACCATCCGGGGGTTTACCCGCGCATTTAAACGCAGCCCCAAGAAAGGGGGCGGAAGCAATGTACCGAGTATGTAAAAAAGGGGGTAGCAACATAGGAAAAGATATGGGGTTTAATAATAACAGGGTATCATATCGTAAGATAAAGGAATAACCTATACAGTGAACAAAACTACATAAACATAGAACATATCATCGGGCCCGAAAACCCTTCCCAGTGCCCCGGGGCGGATTTGTGCTTGCCCTTTTGAAAAACATTTTTTCCCTATACATAGAACATAGAATATATCATATTGCCGAGGCGTCGGAACCGATCCATTTAACCACCCACATAAATAAATATATATCCCGCGTCCGGCATCCCGCATCCGGATGATATCAAGTCAAGTACGGTTGCATGTACCGTGTATACATCCCAGCGTCTATAGCGCTCTCTGCCCTTTTTCCCCATCTTCTTCCCATATACATATATATATACATATATATCATACTATTAAAGTACGTTATGAGGAGCCCAAGGAAAGTCATGTATCCATCGGAGTGACGAAAGGTCGGTAACCTCCGATCGCATTATGGAATAACTATGGGCCGCTTTGTCTCACCTTGAAGGATCGATAATCATAAGGCGAGACTATCAATGGAGAATAACTTCATGGAGAAAAAAACATATAACAGAATCATAAGGCATCATCTCGTTTACTTTAAAACCTTTGAAAATAGTCATTATCCAAAAATAGCTTAACATTTCATATCGTCATATTCGCAGTAAAAACATATCCTTGACATATTCGTCATATACTTTTTCTCATATCTGGCATCATCATTATCATCATAGAACCATAGTCGTCGTTTTAGTCATTAAGACTTTCAATATTGTAGAACTTGGTTTTTGAAGAAAAATGAATATTTTGGAAAACATTTGTAAACTTTTAGGAAGGAAATCATGCCTTGGGGTCAATGGTTTAGTTAGAACAACTATTGTTTGGTAGTCGAAATGATAACCAAGAACTCCCGTTAACTATAGTACGGAAATAAGCCTAATGAGACAATAGAGGGAATTCGGGGAATAGTGGGCCCACCTCGGTCAAATGAGGCGGCGTACACGATTTACATATAATACATTTCATGACATTACTTATGAGAGTTTTGGGTAGTCGGATCTTATTCATGCAAGTTCTAGGGTGTTTAGACAATTCTTTTGACTATTCATAAGCATTTAATTCAATTCTCCGAATGAATAGTGGTAAATTCAAGCTCGGATTTCTAGAATTAGAGTAATCCCACGAGACACGTATTCAAGCCTATTACATCTAAGACATGCCGAAGAAGGAAAGTGAAGCCTACATACCTCTTTCCGCTCCTTCAACACTCCAAATTCAAGTTGCAAATCCGCCAAAATCTACAATTTGGTCATGTTTACCAAACATTGATTAGTGCATTTAGAATTGATTCTTAAAATGAAACTTGGTTACCGAATTTGAAAGCATTTCCCCGTAAATACTCCATCCCACCAAGTTCATCTTGGTCAATTTCAATCAACAACAACCCGAAATTCAACCCGCCAAACCATCCTAATCCACATTATCAACCATTATTAACACCATTACTTATGCATTACAAAATTCAAGCTAATGTTGCATTAACTTCTCCAACATTCGATAGCGATTACAACTTGTTTTTAAGCCATCAAACCTTCATTTTTCATCATAGATTCCGCAACATAACAACTAAAATATCAAGTAGAGTTAATTTACCACAACTTACCAAACCACCTCATCATTCGGCCACCACAACCACATGCATGTTTTCATGAATTTTCATCCATTTCTATACATTACAACAACCAACATGCCGCATAAAATTAGTTCATTATCCTTACATGCAATAACACATACACGGCCAACATCAACATTCATGACTCAACTTCAACATCCATATTTTCATGGCTTTCATTCATTTCCATACTTCACAACATATACAACTCAACAATCAAATTACTAAATAATATTACTTCATCATTTCAATCCAACACCACACATATATTCGGCCAACATGCAACACACATATTTCATTTACTTCATTCACTTCTTTAACCTACAACATATATGAACCACCCACAACACACAAAAGAGATGAAACCTTACCTTTTTCTTCAATCTTTCCTCTCCGCTAGCATGCTCCTTGCAAAACAAATGGTTTTCCTCTTCCAACAACCACTCCATATGATAGAGGGCCTTCTATTTAGTATGAAAACTTGAAGAGAAAATTTTCCATGATTACTTTCCCATGGGACTAGGTTCAGCCGCCATCTCTCTCTCTTTTCTTTCTTTTCTTTTCCTCTCTTCGATTTCTCTAGAATCTTAAAATGATGAATTGGTCTTCCTTTGCAAGACTTAGTCATATTTATACAAGCAGGGGCACATGGCCATGCATTAATGGGCCAAGCACATGGACCGGCCATGTGCTCCCCTTTTCTTTTTTTTTTTTTTTCTTTTCTTTTCCTCCAAATCTTTCTTCTTCAAATTTCTAGAAATTTCCTTAAGTGAAAATGATAAAGATGATTTAATTATCATCTTATGCTTCCATAAATAATACACACACGTGGCCACATATGGCCCACTCCACCTTGGCCTTTCATTTCATGAACTTGTAACTTTCCAAAATTCCAAATTTGCCCCTTAATATTCCATGCCAATAATACGTACAAGCAACTTACGCATTAAAACAAAACCGGAGAATGGCTTTGTTCTTAACTTCCCGCAATTGTCTTAAAATATTCAACGTACAAAATGCGGGATATAACACGTAAAACAAAGGAAACTTCTGTAATTTTTTAGAAATTATATAAATTTGGAACGCATGACCTTGTATTACTGCATATATACTTGGATGTGTTTGATATACCTTGTGATAGCTTTGATAGGTGTGTTTGGGTGCCCGGGCACTAGTCACATTGCCACGGGGTTGGTCGTATAAAAGATTTAAGAAAGAAGCAACACACAGAGTCATGGACAAGTGGGTATTCAAACAATATTTCGGTTAATTTCAAACAAAACGAGGCTCGAACCTGCGGACCAAAGGACTTTTTAAGATAGAAAGAGCAAAGTACATAGCACTTTCGGGACTGACGGACATTTGCGTAGTTAATTTGGTTCTAGGTACATCGTTCCTCCCCTTTAGACATATTAGACTATTTTCCCTTACTCGAAGCCTTTCAGTCCCGGGATCATGAGGGAAGGTCCAAGAAAAATGGAAGTAGGTTCATGCCCCGAAAGGGAAACAGGATGGGGCGGGGTCATCACCTTTCCATCCCCTTTCCCCGAGTCTCCTTTCACAAAAAGGGATCTTGGGCCCCATTGTCACTACCTCGTTCATGCCCGGACTCACCTTTTCCTCTCCTAAAACCCTTTCCACTATCCTAAGGTCCTCACCCTAATCATCCAAAGAACAACACTGCAGGCCTTAGGCATTTACAAACATTCAATCCCGTCATAACTTCCTGCTTAACGTACTCGGTGGTCCAGGTCTAAAGACTCTGGTGGTCATGACTAGTTGTAAATGTTGGGGACAGAACACCTTTTTGTAACATACGAAGCACACAATAACAAGTTGGTTAAACCCTAAGACTATGTCTAAGTTATATGAATAAACCTTGGCTATCAAGTTAGGACATGGTGTACTGGGAACAAGCATTTCATAGGCACACAATAGGTGGGAACAAACTAATCTTCCCGACATCTTTAAACCTAAACCAAAACCGTGGGAGAGACTCTGTTTTTTATCATACCATAATTCAAAAAAAAAAAAAAGAGCACACCTTTTGTTTATCATATCAAACCACAAAGAAGGTACATTGCAACACCAAGTGGACACGAGGCCACAAGACAGTTTAAGAAAGATTTTTGAAGACAAAAGAGTCAAGCAGAAAAAAACTTCCCGATAAAGATGTAAATCCATTTAACACAAAAAGAAGTTTCGGAATCTAGAACAAGCAAAGTAGGAGAAGGCCCGAGTCCACATAGTTGCATTACAAGAAATGCAAAGGACTAATGCTCCCTTTTCCGAGGCCAAAATGGCTTCCAAGTCTAAAATGCACACACAAACACATCCATGGGACTTTATCAAATTCCAAGAAAAGATAAATCAACAAGGACCTCCCTTAATTGGCTAGTTGTTCACAACAAGAAGTCAAACAAGTATAAAGAAAGACCACAAGATTTCCATGACACAAACCAGCCTTGAAACAAATCACAAGTCAGCAGACTTGTGTTTTCGGAGTAAGGAAAAATCAATGGTCTAGGTTAAGCCTAGGACAACAAGACTTATTTATTTTTTATTAAAATTTTACACGAAAGGAGGTTTCAAGAAAGACAGTTTTGTAACTTAAGATCAATCCACATGTGGTTCAATGAACACGACATCACAAGAGAGGGTCCGTAAACCAAACATAAGCTCAAAGAAACAAATTCTTTTGAAAGTTCAATGACAAAGCAAGTATCAAGGACTGTTCTTGTAATTTTCAAACTTGATCAAAACTTTTAATTCAAAACCTGATCATGTTATATGCAACAAAATGGAAGGACACAAAGGAAAGGGCAAGAATAGATAGAAATGCACCATGACACAAGCTCGAATTCTCTTAATTTCTAGTATTTCATTAGCTAGATGATCACACAAGGAAAACAAGCAAAGTGAAATAAGGCCTCACTTAATTCTAAGCTACTTACAGATTCACAATATAATAAGTGATTGTACCAAATGAGAGACTTCATCAAATTTAGACAAATTGAGGGGTACATACAAGACAACATTAAAGCAAAGAGCCCAGACCACACACATAACTTGATCTTTTAAGAAAAATACCCGCCTTAAGTGATCATAACACATATGAGTAAGTAAAGAACTTCCTCTTTTAAGGTCAACTACCACTTTACACTACTTAAGTCCGAACAAATGAAAAGGCTAAGTACCAAACTTACTAACTTTGCAAAACTCCCGAACACTTGGTAAAAAAAAAATGATTCAAAATAGTTTTGACACTTCACCCCTTGGCCAAAAAGAGTAGTTCAATCAAATAAGTAAAACAAGATACCAAGTAAAGTTTAGTCTACATTTTCAAACCCCTCTCCTCAGCTTTATCTTATCCTATATCTAGGTGGACTAAATTTATATGGAAAAACATGTTTCTTCTTATGTTGAACATTCCGGCCACTTAGAAGAACCAAAACAAGTCAAGAATGAATCATATACACTTAAGTGAACTCTAGGTAAATTATTTTGGGAAATTGTAGTTATCGTACAACAAAGAAAACAAGGAAGCATTTGTTAATTAGAAGGACACCTAACCGGTAAATTACGAGCCTAGATTAAGTAAATTCCCAAAATCCACTCGGATGAACAAATAGGTTCAAGAGGGAAGGACTAGAACCTCATTATGAAAAACAAACCCAAAGGAAAGGGAAACAAATAAGTATTAGATACAAGCTTTAAAATAAAGAAAAGGGCCTCCGTATCAAACAAAGAACCAATCTCAATCACAAAATAAACTCTCACATAGATCAAGTTATACCAAACCAAGAAGAATCTTAGTGTCATCATAAGTGACTAATCAAATTGACTAAGCTTGACACACATGAATTCGGACAGTGCTAATCCACAAAAAAAAAAAAAAAAAAAAGTTCCCAGGGATTAATTACTAGACAAACTAGATCAGAATAATAACTACTCCGACTATTAACCATTAAATTTAAAGACAAAAAAGGTAAGGACTTAGTGAATGCCTCAAGTTAAAACATGAGCCTATATCAAAGCTAAACCTACCAAGTAAGAACAAACAAAAACCAAACAAATATCAATAAAAGAATTCCATTAAGCTACTGTCTCAACTAGGCTTAACACAAGCCCTATGTGAACTAATTCAAAAAAAAGGGCAAATGTACTTAAACTGGTTCATTTCTTCATCAAAATCCACTTATCCATAAATGAAAATAAGAACAAATCCAGGGAGCATAATAACCTAGACTTAACAAGTTCTACTAATGCCTATGTCCAACTACACTAAACTGCAAGAACACAAAATAGAAATCAATTAACAATATTACCAAATAATTAAACACTAACATCTAAACATAAATAACCATATAATCATAGTCAACGAACAAAAACCACAAAAAACTCTTAAATATAACTAAAGCAAGTATTAAAAGATTAAAATTAAACAAAATGAGGAACAAAAAGAATGAGTACCCACCTTTGTTGGCACTTTCTAGACCAAAATGGAACTTGGATGTTACCTCTTCCAAACTCAAGCCTTAAATGCCAAAAATAACAAAGAACAACAAATTTTAGAAAATAGGTTTTCGAGCAAATCAAGAAACCTTAAAACTTTTGAGCAAAATCTAACTTTTTAAGGACTAATATCTCAAATCCCTAATTTTTTCTTAAAATCCGACCTCTTTTCTTTCGAACGGGGGTTTCTATTTATAGAAACCCCAAAAATGCTCAAACTACAACCAATCGATGGGACTTGTAAGTTTGTGCAAGTCTCACTTACAAACTTAAATCAACGGCTCAGATCTGAAGCAAAACGAAATCAAAGGTCCCAAAACACTCAATCCTAACAAAATATATAACATGGGGGGGGGGGGGGTTGTACCTTTAAGGCATGTTTGGCCCGATTTTGGGGGCTTTGCTTTACCACTTCCAAAATTGATGGGACGTGACCGAGAAACAATGGTGGGTAGGTGGTGGCGCATGGAAGCGGCGCTAGGGTTACCCCTAGTCGCCTCCCTCTTCCCTCTTTTGCACATAGGCCCCAGGGCCAATGAAATAAACGGGAGGGAGTATAAGACTCCCTCCCCCCCCCTCCATTTTAGTACGCTTAATGGACCTGGTCCCAGGTCTTTTAGACGGGCCTTGTCCCTCCGTTTTTTTTTTTTTTTTTTAAAGGGACAAAGTTCGTTCACATATATATACACGTGTATATATGCACCATGTATATACATACATATATATAGAGGGTCGGGAAAAAATCGACTAATATATAAATAGATGATGAAAACTAATTATTAGTCTATTAGGACTTAAATAATTTAAGAATACAACCCGTAAATAAAAGTAAAAATCATTTTCTGAATAATTGTTTTTTCGAGTTAATTAACCGATAAAAGAAAATTAATCGATTACGCAAACACGTTACGTAATCATGATTTAAAGGGTAAAATGGTCATTCCTTTTAATTACTCAAAGTGCCTTGGACAATAAAACTACTCATTAATCTAATTTTTCTTGATTTAATCAACTAAACAAATAATTATCCAAAAAAGGGTTTTCTTTCCCCTTTGATTAATTGTAATAAATATTCTTCAAAAAATTAATTTCACAAAAATTTAAAAAATACCTCAAATGTTTCTTTATCAACTCAAAAGGGTGAAATATTATCCCAAATAATTTCATAAAATTACCTAGACCCCTTTCTGGGTGCCAAATAACGATTTTATCTATTGTCCAAGGACTCCGAGCACTTAAAATAGATTTCAGGAGGTCAAAAATTAGGTGTCAACAGCTGTCAACTGAGTACTGAAGAACTATACCTTATGAATACCCAAATACGCAGATCTGATACAACCCCGAATCTTTCAAATACGCATTTGTCGTAGCCTCATATAATACCCCTTTAACCGTCTAATCTCCCATTGTAACACATCGATATGCTCATAACATTTCTAAAAGCATCAAATCTCGCAACCTCTTGCACCAACCTAGCCCAAATATTTTCGAGTCCTTAATATCCAAAAGTATTCACCCAAGATATCGGTCAGTAATATTACTTCGATAACACATTACCACGACTACGGTCTCATCTCAAAAATATAACTCCAACCTTCCCATAAATAGGACCATCACAATTTCTTTCTCTTAAAACCACACTAACTCATCCACTGTAGAGGGTTACGAAACTATCCAACTGTGTACCACACAAGCCACTTCCTTATGCCTTAACATGTTGGTTACCTGAAATTCTTTTCTCACTAGTCATTGATCACGAAACGTCACGAAACTTCATCATATCACTTAATCCATCATATCACTTAGTCCTTTTCTATAGACTCTCCTTTTAAGCATAATCACCGTCACACTCATCCGAAATATGCAAAACATCTATACAACCTATCGACCCAAGTAATCTCGAAGATGTACCTTATTTTTACCTATTCTCGATCAATTATACTCTTTCTTGACTCTTCAATTCCTCAAGTCCAATCAAATCACAATCATCGTCACCCTCTAACCATTTATCGAACCCGCTTCATAAAATACCGGATAATCATAAGTCTTACAAACTAGCCGAGTCAATCCTGAAGATAGAAGCATATCACACACTCTACACACTAGAGTACCCTTAAAATATTCAACTCTAAACTAAATGCTCTCTGAATCCAAATAAGACATACACGGCTCTATTAATCACCCCTCATTCTATTGCTTAACCTCGTCTTTATGCATTTCTCTTATCATCATTTACAATCATAGAAAAACGACTTTCATATCGAACATATTTACTTATATAACGTAGGCCCTTTGGGCTATCAAAATAATAATAATTTACATAGGCTTTCATTTACATAATGACTATGGGACCATACTACCCACACATACGTATCTACGAGCCTCTACTAGAATACTAGAACATATGGACGGACAGACCCCGCCGTGCCCAAAATACATGTACACAAAATGATGTCTCAAATAGCACCTCCGAATAAAGGAGGGCTTCGCAACTCCGCCGATGGCTACCGTGAATCGGCACCGTCTCCCCGTCTACCCGTGGCATGAACACGCGTCCAAAGAAAAGGACGTCGACGAATATTGTACCGAGTATGTAAAGCATGAGCAAGAATGATGGAGAAACATAACGGTAATATATGAAATAACATAAGATGGGAGACATTAACATTCTCTTCATAGTACTTACCGCTTTCCGTAGGACGTTCCATGTTCTATTTCGTGCTCGTATACATACATTCATATCTTTTACTTACTTACCTTTCATATCTATTCTCTTGTCATACTCATGCTCGTATCACGTACTTTGCATATACATAGCCCTTACTCGGCACTTACATGGTATTAGCATATCCGTACTCTAATCACTGTCATATACATAGCATACTCGTGCTCGTAAAGATGTCATATACTTATCTCATTCGTACTCACATGAATGTGATGCATATGGTATAATCATACAGGTAACACAATCATACTCATATAGATATCATACGTGAAACATAGTCGTGCTCATATAAGCGTCATGCATATAACATAGTCGTATTCATAACGGTATCATACATGTAGCATACTCGTATTCATATAGGTTGGCATCATTCGTACTCGGCCCTTCGGCTCGATAGGATCGCTAGCATACGTACTCGGCCCTCGGCCTTCTCGGCTCGATGACATTATCATACGTACTCGGCCCTCTTGGGCTCGATGGGACCATTGGTATACGTACTCGGCCCTTGGGCTCGATAGGCTTGATGGCATTCGTACTCGGCCCTCTCGGCTCGATGGGCTAACAACAGTATCCGTACTCGGCCCTCATGGGCTCGATACATACATATATACATATACATCACATAGGGGTATCATGACCTTAACATATCTAGTCATCATCTTGCATTCATCATACACATACATATACTTATCATAATGTCGCATCTATTTATACACATTTGATCATTATCCGTATTCGGCCTCATAGGCTCGACAAAGATATCGTATTCGGCCACGAGGGCTCGATCACATCACATATATCTCATATCGTATATCATCGTCATAATACATATATTTGTGCATACATACCATATACTCAACATCGTACATCTTGTAGATTTATGATTATGGATTGTCTTATAAGCATATCATGGTTCTATCGTAACTTAACATCACTATCATATATGCATAATCGTAATAACCGCCCGACCATATAGGTGCGGTATAATAATCAATATGCTCATCATAGTATGCTTACCATAACATGCGTATCATAACATGCTTATCATAATATGCCCTTTATAACATGCTTATCATAATTCATCATAAAGACTCTTAGCTTACTATCATCATTTTCGCATTCAACTCATATCTCTTATTTCGTATAGCTATTCGTGAGTGAGGACTCTTGACTTTCTTGGAGATGGGACATTCGTAGTAAAGAGAGATTTCATGCCATAGAAGTCATGCCTTGGAAAGAAAGGGCTAAGCTTTACATACCTTTGTCGTTTAGCTTATTCTATTGCTTGCTCGTTCTCCTTTAATGCTCTCGTTTACCTTCAATGGAATTCGTATCAACATTAGCTATATAATCGTGGAATCATACTTACTAAGGCTATAGAAATTTGGGCAGCATCTCCTTTGTTTATACTACTTTCCGCCATATTCCATATCAACTCCCAACATTCATAATAATCATCATGATATCATTAACAATAATCGTAGTTCATTCACACGATTCGCATTCCATAATTTCACCTCAATTTCCCATAGTTATGACTAAAAATCCATCGTCGTATTCTTTCGTATCCAATACTTATTTCATGTCCTAAAGGTCATTTATAACGTATTTATATCATCAACATATTCATTTCCATGATTCAATCCAACTACTATTTCAAGATGACATTATTCTTCCATATCTAACCCATTTGCTATACACTCTTTCAATTCATATGTTTCAACATAATAATACTTCAATTAGCATGTAATAAACATGAAATTTACCTTGGATGATGGAGGAACAAGCCTTGGATGACAATTCACCTTTTCCACCAAAACCCTACTTTCTCTCTCTTGGGATTTCTTGATTTGTATGACTTTTGATGGGTTTCTTTCACTTGATTCTCTTGATTTCTTGTTGTTGATCTTTGATTTCTCTTATTTTCTTGTGTTTGAGGTGTATGGAACTCTCTAGAGTTTTCTTGAATGAGAGAGGTGAAGAGATGAAGTGAAATGAAATGAAAAAGGTCCCTTATATAAAATTGAGTTCAAATTTCGATTGAAATATACGGACCAACATACGGTCCGTATAAAATCTATCGACCGTATGTTGGACCGTATATCTGGTCCAGAGAGTTATGTCTTGGCTGGGCGGATCTACGGCCGGACATACGTCCGGATATTTTTATACGGCCGCATGTCCGGCCGTATGTCTACCCGCTTTTCCGAGTTTTGTTTCGTCGACTCGTTTGATCTCCGATCCTTGTGGAACCTTCTTAACACTTGTTCATCACTTCAATACCATTCTACGGGACGTTATAACTCTCCCTTGGGGCATCATTCATACGCCATTAACTCAATGCTCGTACTCTTATCCGATACTCTCAACTTACAACTCGCTTCTCTTAACAACTTTCTTTCTTCAAGTCTAATGTCTTTGAAAATCTTAATTAGGGTCATCACATTACTATCTCTCGCTCATCTAAACCTCATGTTCATCATGTCCCTCATGAGTCTATTCACTTGTACGCTAAGGGGAAATTTCCGAGGTGTAACATTCTTCCCCTTTTGGAACATTCGTCCTCGAATGTTAAATCGCCGGGAATTCTAGAAAAATTTCGCCGTAGTTTCCCCCGTAATATGGCACTATCACCCCGTCACAACAACCCATAATATCATTGCCTCACGGGCCACAACACAATCAACAATGTAGATTGGCCACACACGACCCATACGCATAAAAGAAAAGCATACATACCTTATCATCCCGTTGTTCCCTCATATAGCTCTTCCGGCTAAAATAAGTGCAGCTTATCTCGTGGGGTCCAATATTTTGTTTCACAAATAGGGGACATAACATCTGAGTAATGATGGAAATAGGGGTGTTCAGATACTCTAATTATTACACTTCATTTAATGCATTCCCTTTCTTACCCCATAATGGCATCAAATCTTACATGGTTTGCAACTCTATCTTTGGGTTTCATTAGCGAAGTATAATTGCTTGCTAGTCACATCACCGCTCTTGACTGGTTCATGTGCGTATACATCTATACATATACGATATCCATATCCACACATATTTGTGTTCATAGCCATATCTCTATTCATGATCACATTCATTTACATACTCATATTCATCACATTTCTATATTCGTAACATACTTGTACTCATATTCGTGTCGTTCACATATCGTATATATCACACATGCTTAACATATTCGTACTCGTATTGATTTCGTATACATAGCATTTACATAGCATTCATATAACATTTACATAACATACCCGACTATAAAGAATCGGTACTTTACATACTTGGCCCGGCCAAGGCCCAGGGTCATCCGTACCTAACTATAGTGGTGCGTGCTCATCATCATGTATACATATTCATACGCATATATCGTACTCTACCCGGTCATACAAGCTCGGGGTTTCCATAATAGTCATATATAGGCACATATACATATAAGATCATAAGCATTTCTTAACATCGTCACTATCATCGCTTATCACATCTATTTGACACGTCTTAGGGTCTATCGTTAACTTTCTACACTTGCGTTCCTTTTCCTCGCTTCCCCCCTTTGGGGCTTTGCCTATACTATTTTTAAATTCACAGTCTTGCCTTCAAATCTTTAATTCGTATACCTCTTACTATACTGCGTCTTATTCACGCTGTTTCTGATGGTCCATAGCTACGACAATCTATATGTGGGGCTTAACATACTCGTGTCTTCCCTCTTCCCTTTACTCTATACGTAATTAGCTTCTTATAGTCGTAACTCATCATCATCGCTATCTTGGGGTTTTTTTTTTCCTCTTCACATCCTACTTCCTTAAACTTGAGAACCATAATACCACATATCATTCTTTCCCCACTACCATCGCTACATAATATAACTTCTCAATTTATACTCGCTCATTGCTACAATTATTTATTCTTCCTTTAGCACATAATTAAAAATGTAGATATACCTGTGACGGCATCGGGGGTGACTCGGATCTTGTCGCTCAACCAATGCATACATACGATGCCGAGGGCCACTCGAATTAGACGCTCTCTCCCTCGCCTACCCCGCACTACTAGTGTCCGGGAGTCTTGTCCCGCGGGGCGCATAGATGACGAAGATCCGGCTGCGGATCCCGTGGGCCGGACCGCACGCCGCCGCCTCGAAATGGGCACTCTCTCATAATATGACCCGACCGGCCACAACTATAGCAAACATCCGACCCCACTCGACATGGTCCCCAATGTTGCTTACCGCACTGGGTACATTGTGGTATGGACGATCTCGTCTGGCCCGAATCACTTCTATACCGAGAACCAGACTCTCTGAAACTCTGACTCGGTCCGGAATGAATGGAGTAATCGGACCCCTGGCCTGAGTGCCTAGAATATGACTTCCTCGATCTTCCTCTATAGCCGCTATCGGCACCCATGGATCTGGCCCTCTTACTTTGCCCCTTATCACCTTCACGTTCACCCCTTTGCGGGGGCCGTTGTTGCTCTTCTAAATTTTGGGCATGGGCTTGAATGCGGGAAATATCCATCCCGTCTTGCAATGAAGCCGTTAAACATTCTTGATATAAATGTGGCCCTAAGCCGCTCACAAACCCGTACACTCGTCACCCATGTCGGCCACCATCATCGGAGCATATCTAGCCAACGAATTAAATTGAAGGCTATATTCTCGGCGCTCATATTTCCTTGCTTCAAGTTCAAGAATCTATCCGCTCTAGCTCGGCGGACCTCGGGTGGCAAATAATGACGAATGAAGGCATCAACGAACTCTTGCCACACGGGAGGGGGCGCATTCTCTTTTCGACGATCTCCAATTGTTATACCATAGAACCGCCACATCCCGAGTCTATAAGATGCTAACTCCACCGATTCGGTTTCGCAGGCATGGATAATCCTCAATGTCCTCAACATTTCATCAATAAAACCTTGAGGGTCTTCATCCGGCTTTGACCCGAAAAACTCCGGGGGATTCAAACTCATAAAATCACGGCTCTAGTACTAGCCGAACCCCGTCACTTAAGCCCGACATCTTGCCGCCGTGCTTGGGTGGCAACTATCCGTGTCAATAAGTTAATGGCCTCGGCCACTTGTTGGCCCGAAGTAGATGGTGGAGGAACCGTAGGCATAGGAGCCGGAGCCGAAGCCCCTTCTTGCTCTTCCGTAACGGCGGAGTAGTGGAGGCACTAGATGGAACCTCATCATGTGATTCGCCCTCATCTATATTCATAGGCGGCTCTATTTCTCGCCCGCCTCTTCATCGTAGTCTCGCCCTCCGGGCGGCTTTAGCTTTCCCTTTTGGCGGCATTTCTGAAATCACAACATACTCATTAGGGAGGAATTTCATCTTATACTTGGCTCTATCGCACGATCTCATATGAAGAAAGATGGTCATTTTTCCTAAATGCCCTGTAGCCTCTTGTTTATTAGCGTGGCGCGCAACACACCATAAACAAGACTCTACTAGACACGGCTCGTAGACACTTCCTAGGACTGAACTGCTCTGATACCACTTTTGTCACGACCCGACCTACGGGCCGCGACGGGTACCCGAGGCTGACCACCGAGCACCCCTCATTCTATTGCTTAACCTGTCTTTATGCATTTCTCTTATCGTTTATAATCATAGGAAACGACTTTCATATAGAACATATTTACTTATATAACGTAGGCCCTTTGGGCTATCAAAATAATAATAATATACATAGGCTTTCATTTACATAATGACTATGGGACCATACTACCCACACATACGTATCTACGAGCCTCTACTAGAATACTAGACATATGGACGGGACAGACCCCGTCGTGCCCAAAATACATGTACACAAAATGATGTCTCAAAATAGCACCTCCGGAATAAAGGAGGGCTTCGCAACTCCGCCGATGGCTACCGTGAATCGGCACCGTCTCCCCGTCTACCCGTGGCATGAACACAAGCGTCCAAAGAAAAGGACGTCGCACGAATATTGTACTGAGTATGTAAAGCATGAGCAGAAATGATGGAGAAACATAACGGTAATATATGAAATAACATAAGATGGGAGACATTAACATTCTCTTCATAGTACTTACCTGCTTTCCGTAGGAACATTTCATGTGCTATTTCGTGTTCGTATACATACATTCATATCTTTTACTTACTTACCTTTCATATCTATTCTCTTGTCATGCTCATGCTCGTATCACGTGCTTTGCATATACCTAGCCCTTACTCGGCACTTACATGGTATTAGCATATTCGTACTTTAATCACTGTCATATACATAGCATACTCGTGCTCATAAAGAGGTCATATACTTATCTCATTCGTACTCACATGAATTTGATGCATATGGTATAATCATACAGTAACACAATCATACTCACATAGATATCATACGTGAAACATAGTCGTGCTCATATAAGCATCATACATATAACATAGTCGTATTCATAACGGTATCATACATGTAGCATACTCGTATTCATATAGGTTGGCATCATTCGTACTCGGACCCCTTCGGGCTCGATAGGATCGCTAGCATACGTACTCGGCCTTCTCGGCTCGATGACATTACTGTTATACGTACTCGGCCCTCTTGGGCTCGATGGGACCATTGGTATACGTACTCGGCCCTCTTGGGCTCGATAGGCTTGATGGCATTCGTACTCGGCCCTCTCGGGCTCGATGGGCTTAACAATGATCCGTACTCGGCCCCGTATTCGCCCTCGGCTCGATACATACATATATACATATACATCACATAGGGGTATCATGACCTTAACGTATCTAGTCATCATCTTGCATTCATCATACACATACATATACTTATCATAATGTCGCATCTATTTATACACATTTGATCATTATCCGTATTCGGCCTCATAGGCTCGACAGCATATCGTATTCGGCCACGAGGGCTCGATCACATCACATATATCTCATATCGTACATATCACCATATCATCATAATACATATATTTGTGCATACATACCATATACTCAACATCGTACATCTTGTAGATTTATCATTATGGATTGTCTTATAAGCATATCATGGTCCTATCGTAACTTAACATCACTATCATATATGCATAACCGTAATAACTGCCCGACCATATAGGTGCGGTATAATAATCAATAATATGCTCATCATAGTATGCTTACCATAACATGCGTATCATAACATGCTTATCATAATATGCCCTTTATAACATGCTTATCATAATTCATCATAAAGACTCTTAGCTTACTATCATCATTTTCGCATTCAACTCATATCTCTTATTTCGTATAGCTATTCGTGAGTGAGGACTCTTGACTTTCTTGGAGATGGGACATTCGTAGTAAAGAGAGATTTCATGCCATAGAAGTCATGCCTTGGAAAGAAAGGGCTAAGCTTTACATACCTTTGTCGTTTAGCTTATTCTATTGCTTGCTCGTTCTCCTTTAATGCTCTCGTTTACCTTCAATGGAATTCGTATCAACATTAGCTATATAATCGTGGAATCATACTTACTAAGGCTATAGAAATTTGGGCAGCATCTCCTTTGTTTATACTACTTTCCACCATATTCCATATCAACTCCCAACATTCATAATAATCATCATGATATCATTAACAATAATCGTAGTTCATTCACATGATTCGCATTCCATAATTTCACCTCAATTTCCCATAGTTATGACTAAAAATCCATCGTCGTATTCTTTCGTATCCAATACTTATTTCATGTCCTAAAGGTCATTTATAACGTATTTATATCATCAACATATTCATTTCCATGATTCAATCCAACTACTATTTCAAGATGACATTATTCTTCCATATCTAACCCATTTGCTATACACTCTTTCAATTCATATGTTTCAACATAATAATACTTCAATTAGCATGGAATAAACATGAAACTTACCTTGGATGATGGAGGAACAAGCCTTGGATGACAATTCACCTTTTCCACCAAAACCCTACTTTCTCTCTCTTGGGATTTCTTGATTTGTATGACTTTTGATGGGTTTCTTTCACTTGATTCTCTTGATTTCTTTTGTTGATCTTTGATTTCTCTTATTTTCTTGTGTTTGAGGTGTATGGAACTCTCTAGAGTTTTCTTGAATGAGAGAGGTGAAGAGATGAAGTGAAATGAAATGAAAAAGGGTCCCTTATATAAAATTGAGTTCAAATTTCGATTGGAAATATACGGACCAACATACGGTCCGTATAAAATCTATCGACCGTATGTTGGACCGTATATCTGGTCCAGAGAGTTATGTCTTGTGGGTCGGATCTACGGCTGGACATACGTCCGTATATTTTATACGGCGCATGTCCGGCCGTATGTCTACCCGCTTTTCCGAGTTTTGTTTCGTCGACTCGTTTGATCTCCGATCCTTGTGGAACCTTCTTAACACTTGTTCATCACTTCAATACCATTCTACGGGACGTTATAACTCTCCCTTGGGGCATCATTCATACGCCATTAACTCAATGCTCGTACTCTTTATCCGATACATGCGCCGACAAGGCGATCAAAACAACATCCCAAAAATATGACAAGGCCGAACATATCTAACCATATCCACAATGTCTACGAGCCTCTAAGAAAGGTACATCATGTCATAAAATGTGCGGACAGACCCCACCGTGCCCATGAATATATGCACAAAAAAGAATCTATACCAAAAGTCATATAGCCCGAATGAAACGGAGCCTCGCTATGTAGTCCCCGAGATAATACAATGATCAATTCCGTTCCCGGCCACCGCGCACGACGCAGTCATTCACAAACAATGTGATTTTTCGCACGAAGAATGGTATGTAAAGCATGATCAATATCAATATAGAAGCATAACGGATAACATATGAAATATCACAAGAAGGGAGATAATAGCATCGTCGTTATAGCACTTACCTGCCTTCCATAGGGACGTTCCATTTCTATTGCGTGTTCGCGTACAAGCATTCATATTCTTGATCATTTACCTTTTTGTATCTATTTTTCTATTCGTATTCGTAACTCCTTTCATGCTCATGCTCATATCACATACATATCCCTTACTTGGCACTTACATGGTCTTAACATATTCATACTCTAGTCAATACGTTATATACATAGCATAGTCGTACTTATATGTCATACGTATAGCTTATTCGTACTCATATAGATGTCATACATATAGCTTATGATATTGTGTACCCGACCATGAGAGTTCGGTGTTTTACGTACCTGGCCCTACCGAGGCTCAGTGCCTGGCCCTACCAAGGCTCAGGGTTGTTCGTACCCAACATGAGTGGTGCGCGCGCGTCGTTATATATATATAGGCATACATATTCATTATATTCTACCCGACCATATAAGCTTAGGGTTCACAATAGCCTCTCATGGGCTTACATACATATATACATTTACATATTTAGCATATTCTACCCGGCCATATAAGCTCGGGGTTCACAATAGCCTCTCATGGGCATCCATACATATAAACTCATATCTATCTTTAGCCCTTTTTCCATCGTCATTCATTACCTTCTACCCTTAGCGTATCACCGTCGTATAAGGGACTTAGTACAATCACATCATTTGAGCATCATTAGCTTAATAGCTTCTCGAGCTAAGATCTACTAGAGAGTATCATGAACTCATAAGAAGATGAACATCTAGCCAAAGAATCATGCCTTATGAAAGAAGGGTTAGCCTTACATACCTTTCGTGCAACTATTCTATCACTTGAGCGTTCTTCATCAAAGCTCACGTTCTACCTTCATTGAAGTGCATACTCATATTAGATGATGGATAGCATTTAGCGTTCATAACTAATTCTAGAGAAAATCGACAAAGATCTCCTTTATTTATACGACTTTCCTTGTATTACATATCATCTCCTAAACATCAATAATAACGTTCACAAAGTCCTTACAATAGCCTTTAGGCATCTACATTACTCTTACTTCACAATTCACTTCAACTTTCCAAATCCATAGTCATAACTTGACAATACATTCATTCACATGCAATATCGTTTCCCACACTCTCGATGGAATTTATAACATGATCATATTCATAATTTATCAAGAATCATAACTCATCCCAACATCTATTCAAAAGTGGCATTCTTACACATTCCATGACCCATTTCTTATATTCTTTTGCAATCCAAGTGTTTCAACTTCCTAATACTTTAAACAACATGGAAACATCATAAAACTTACCTTAGATGGCGCGGGATTGAACCTCGGGTGCAAATATCTCACTTGAGTAAAATCCTAGATTTTTCCCTCACTTGGATTCTTCCTTTGGATGAACTCTAATGGGTTTCTTATACTTGATTCACTTGGTTTGATGAAGTTGAGCACTAATTCTCTTGAAAAATTGTGGGAGAAATATGGAGAGATGTTTTAGAGAGAAGGGGAGTGAAATGGAAATGAAATGAAATAAAACTTGATCCCTCATTAAATACATGAATCTGTCCCGACTAGAATATACGGACCAACATACGGTCCGTATAATTTTCACCGGCCGTATGTCCGGACCGTATATTTGGTCCAAGGAGTCATGCCAACTTGGGCTGAACCACGGCCGGACATACGGTCCGTATCTTTTATACGCGCATGTCCGGCCGTATAATGCCCAAAGGGTTCCGATCTTGTTCTCGTCGACTCGTTTGATCTCCAATCCTTATGGAACCTTCTTGGTACTTTTCTAACACCTCAATACCAATATAAGGGAAGTTATAACTCTTCTCCATAATATCTCTAAATCCCCATTAACTCGTTACTCATAATTTCTTCCCGACACTCATCGTAAGCTTTGCCTTCTCTTGGCAATCTTTCTCGTCTGACATCGACTGTCTTTGAAATCTCACTCAAGGTCATCAAATGCTACTTCTTACTTCTCGATACATCATATACTTCGTGCTCTCCACTGGCCCATTCATTGAGCATCAACGGAAAATTTTCCGAGGTGTAACATCTCCCCCCCCTTAAGAACATTCGTCCTCGAATGTTAAGCACTCGGGGATTCTACAAAAATTTCGCCAGAGTTTTCCCTATAATATGGCAATATCATCCTGCCACAACAACCCATAATATCAATGCCTTACAGGGCCATAACATAATAGCAATATAACTTGGCCACACACGACCCAAATACATAAAAGGAAAAACATACATACCTTATGATCTTGACGTTTTATCTTGGCCCTCTTCCTCTTACCGAAATAAAAGTGATACTTGGATTTCATGCTTTCTTCCGCTTCCCATGTCATTTCTTCTCGATTATTATTTCTCCACAAAACTTTAACTGAGGCCACATCTTTGTTTCTAAGCCTCCGTACTTGCCTATCTAATATGGCAATGGGTTCTTCATCATAAGCTAACTTTTCTGTTACTTGAACATCATTTACTGGGACGATCCTAGTAGGATCTCCAATACATATACGTACCATCGAGACATGAAAAACTAGATGGACTGACTCCAAATCGGGAGGTAAATCCAATTCATAAGCTATTTTGCCTACTTTGCGCATAATTTCATAAGGCCCAATATACCGGGGACTAAGTTTCCCCTTTTTGCCAAATCTCATAACGCCTTTCATTGGCGACACCTTCAAGAATACCCAATCTTTAACCTGGAACTCTAAGTCCCTTCGACGATTATTCGCATAGGACTTTTGATGACTTTGGGCTGCTAACAACCGATCTTGTATAAGCTTGCTTTCTCTATGGCTTGTTGGACAAAATCCGGCCCTATCAGTTTAGCCTCTCCTATTTCAAACCACCCAATTGGGGATCTACACTTTCGCCCATATAAGGCTTCATACGGTGCCATTTGAATGCTAGAATAATAGCTATTATTATAAGCAAATTCAATGAGTGGCAAATGATCATCCCAACTTCCTCCAAAATCTATCATACATGCTCGTAACATATCCTCAAGAGTCTGAATGGTACGTTCAGCTTGTCCATCAGTCTGTGGATGAAATGCCGTGCTAAGGCTCACATGAGTCCCCAAGCCCTCTTGGAAGGACTTCCAGAAATTAGCCGTAAACTGAGTGCCTCTATCGGAGATAATAGATACTGGAACACCATGGAGTCACACTATCTCTTTAACATAGAGCCTTGCATAATCTTCTGCTACATACGTCCCTTCGGCGGCAAAAGCCGACTTGGTGAGTCTATCCACAATCACCCATATGGAGTCGTACTTACGTCGAGAACGGGGTAACCCTGCAATAAAGTCCATGTTAATCACTTCCCACTTCCAAGTTAGGATTTCTATGGCTTGTAACAATCCACCCGGCTTTTGGTGCTCTATTTTCACTTGTTGACAATTGAGACATTGAGCTACAAATTCTGCTACATCTTTCTTCATCCCATTCCACAATACATGGATTTAAGATCATTATACATTTTCGTTGCTCCGGGGTGGATAGAATAACGGGAACAATGAGCTTCTCTCAATATTTAGGGGCGTAGACCCGCCACATTAGGAACACATAACCTGCCTCGACATCGGAGAACTCCGTCTCCTGTAATCTCAAATGATGATTCCCTTTTCTGAGGGAGTGTGTCTCTGTACTACACTAGCATGGGATCTTCGTATTGTCGCTCTTTCACTTCTACCCCCCGGCCGATAAGCTTCGTATTCCGGATGGTGGCTCCACTTTGTTGGTCCACTACTCGGACTCCTAGGCTAGCTAGCTGCTGGAGCTCACGAGTCATTTCTCATTTTTCTGATTGTACATCACATAAACATCCCATAGATCTGCGGCTACGAGCGTCAGTGTTATACCTCGCATTTTGTACATTTGGATATTCCGAGTTAATGGCGGAAAGTTAAGGACAAGGTTATATTTGTTTCCGGTTTTGTTAAGAATGCATAATTTGCAAATTCATCTTTTATTGGTATGGAACATTAAGGGTAAATTTGGAATAAGAAAAAAATTAAGGGCTAAGAGAGGAAACAAAACTTTCATGGAATGGCCAAAAGGCCAAGGTGGCCGTGGGCCCCACTCATATGGTTGGCCAATTGCCTTGAGCCAAGAAATGGTACATGTGCTCATTTCATACTTGTGGAAGTTATATATATATATATATAATATATGCATGGATGACAAGGCAAGGTCACAAATTCATCTTTTGTGACTTAAGAAAATTTCTAGAAAATTGGAGAAAAAAAAAGAAAACAAAAAAAAAAAAAAAAAAAAAGAAAGCATGACCGGCCATGTGCCAAAATATATATATATATGATGACCAAATAAAACACAAGTCATCACTTTCACTCTAGAAAAATCAAGAAAACTTGGAGGAAAGAGAAGGAGGAAAACAATTCGGCTATGGCAGCCGAATATGGTTCCAAAAACCTTGGTCAAGAAAAAAATATTTTCTTCATGCTTTCCTACTAATTGGAAGGTCCTCGTCGACGTGGAGTAGTTGTTGGAACAAGCGAAGCGTTATTCTTGATTCTTCAATCCTAGCCGAGGGAGGAAGTAGGTGGAGAAGGTAAGATTCTATCCTTTCCTACATGTTTTATGGATGGTTGTGTGTGTGTGCTATGTTGAAACGGATGAAATTCATGAAGTTATGGTATGGGAGTTGTGGCCGTGCATATATGTTGTGTTGAGTAAGAATGATGAATCAAATTACTTGGTATTTTAGTTGTTATTGTTGTGGATTATGTGGTGAAAATGAAGGTTTGATGACTTAAATTGAAGTCGTAGTTGTTGTGGGCTGATTTGGAACATAATGTGATTTTAATATAGTTGCTCAAGTTGATGGAAATGATGTTGCTAACGTATGGAATTCTTGATATAGTTATGAATTTGGAAGAAGAAAATGTGTTATTGAGGTTCCTAACATAGTTGGAAGATTTCGGGTGGAATGGCCTATTGTTTGGGTTGTTTTGAATATTGTATGGATTGCTTGAAATGTTCTTAAATCATGTGTGAATGGTTGCGGATTAGTAATCGAATATGTAAGAATTGGTATTGAATTGGTCGTATGTAGTTTATTTGAATATAAATGAAATGTTGTCGAATTGTGTAGAAAGGAATTATTAATGTTAGAACGCGTTTTGAATCACTTATGGATATGGTTAGTATGGTTGTTGGTTTGGTTGTTGTTTATTTGGCCGAGTTGAATTCTCGGGGATGTTGAAGTTATAGGAGAAATGCTGCCGAAATTTTTGTAGACAAAGTGTTAATTTGGAATTGGATTCTTAAGTGTTATGGCTAATGGTTGGTACCTAATGACATTATTGTAGATCGTGAGAAGTCGAGACGTAAGTTCGGATTAGCTTAGGAAGCGGCTAAGGTATGTAAAGCTCAACCTTTCTTTCTTTGGCATGTCTTAGTTGAAAGTAAGTTATGACACGAATCTCGAGGTAATTCCATTCCGGTGATCCGAGCATGTTTATGATTCTTATTGGCTTCTTGATATTCGTATTCTTAACGTGGTCAAATCATGGTCCTTATGCCATTTGTATAACTAAATTTCAAGAGTTGCATAAAGGTTTTGTTTTCAAAAGAGTTTTGCTCCTAAACGATTCCGAAACTACGAACGTCCGTAACTTTCACAGAAAGGCTCGGATCGCTTCGATATGTTTGTGGAAGGTCCTAAAGTGAATAAGGTTCGTAACTCTCCGAGGCAAGCTCGGATCGATTTGACATATGACTATGATCCCTATGGTCCCTTGACATGTTTATGACATTTGATATGTTTTCGAGTATCGTCCGAAAGATTTTTTTTGATATAACTATTGTCCCGATTTTCAAATGACGATTCGTTTAGATTACTTCATTGAGTCTCTGAAAATGATTTGTGTGCATATGGTTTGTCACTACTCTGTTCGTGCCAGCCTCAATATGTCTTTCACTGCGTCCCGGGCCAGGGCATGTATTCGTGCAATTCCATTGCATTGTTCACCGCGTCCTCACTGGGAGGGACGGGCCGTTATATATATGTATATGATGATGTGATGATATGGGGATGGCGGCCAGGATGGCATACCGAGTCCCTTGCTAGCGGGGATGGCGGGACACGGCATTCACCGAGTCCCTCGCCTAGAGGGGGCCGGGTGCGCTATATATATATATATATATATATATATATATATATATATATATATATATATATATGTACATGCATGCATACATGATGATGATATGATTTTACTTACCGCGTCCCTCATTAGAGGGCCGGGCACTTATATGTACACTTTATATATGTATATCATGACTTTACTCACCGAGTCCCTCGTTAGAGGGCCGGGACATGCTATATGTTTTTTTACAATGATTTTATGACATTGACATGCATGATATATGTTTTCAAAAGCAAGTCTTATGATTTTCTATACTCTTTACTTCAGTATGATCCCGCTTACTGTATTTCATGCTTTACATACTCAGTACATATTCCGTACTGACCCCCTTTCTTCGGGGCCGCGTTTCATGCCGCGTGTGCACACCCAGGTAGTCGAAGATATTAGTAGTAAGATGTTCCGGCGGGATTGGCGAGCTCCACTTTCTCCGGAGTGCAGCCGAGTCAGAGTATTATGTTATGGTTTCATGTTCTGTGTTAGAGACTTTGCAAACAGTGTCGTGGGTTCAAGATGTCGGTTACGTAAGCGGCTATGTAAGCCGATGTATTATTACGCATTGTATTATAAGTTTTATATGTTATAGATTTTATTTGATTCGAGAAAGGTAAAAAGCATATTGTTCTTCGAAAAACTTTCATTATGCATCTGTGTCATGATTTGAGGGCCAGCATGATTATGAGAATTACGAGGGTCAGCGGGTTCGCTCAGCCCTAAATAAGGGTCGGGTGCCCATCACACCCTATCGGATTAAGGGTGTGACAGTCAGCCACAACATTTGCCTTTCCGGGGTGATATAGGATATCAACATCATAATCTTTTAACAATTCTAACCATCGTCGTTGCCGTAAATTCAACTCTTTTTGCTTGAAGATATATCAAGGCTTTTGTGATCGTATAAATTTCTACATGAACACCATATAAATAATGTCTCCATATCTTTAATGTATGGATCACCCAGCCTAATTCAAGATCATGGGTTGGATAATTCTTTTCATGCTTTCTTAATTGCCTTGAAGATATGCAATCACCTAGCCATGTTGCGTCAACACACGCCCTAGCCCAACGCACCGAAGCGTCGCAATAAACAACATAACCTTCCAACCCCTGCGGAAGTGTTAGGAGCGCGCGAAGTCAATCCGTCCTTTAGCTCTTGGAAACTACGCTCACAAGCATCCGTCCATTGAAACTTTCGATTTCGAGTCAACTTTGTAAGTGGGCGAAATAGAAGAAAAACCTTCAACAAATCTTCTGTAATAACCTACTAAGCCCAGAAAGCTACGTACCTCCGTAGGAGTTGTAGGCCTTGGCCAAGTCTTTACGGCCTCTATCTTTTGACTATCTACCCGAATTCCATCGGCTGAGACAATATGCCCAAGAAATGTTACCGAGTTCAACCAGAACTCACACTTAGAGAATTTTGCAAATAACTCTCGAGTCTGAAGAATTCTGAGGACAGTACGCAAATGATCCGCATGTTCTGCCTCGGATCTAGAATACACCAAAATGTCATCGATGAACACAATCACGAACAAATCTAGAAAGGGCCTGAACACATCATTCATTAAATCCATAAACACCGACGGTGCATTAGTTAGCCCAAATGACATTACCCGGAACTCAAAATGGCCATATCTTGTTCTGAAAGCTGTCTTACGGATATCTTTCTCCCTAACTCTCACTTGATGATACCCGGATCTCAAATCTATCTTGGAAAACCATTGGGCACCTTGTAGTTGATCAAACAAGTCATCGATCCTTGGAAGAGGATATTTATTTTTGATTGTCACCTCATTCAATTGTCGATAATCAATGCACATTCTCAATGAGCCATCTTTCTTTCGGACAAACAGTACGGGTGCTCCCCACGGGGATGAACTAGGCCTGATAAAGCCCTTTTCAAGCAAATCTTTCAATTGCTCCTTCAATTCTTTCAACTCTGCGGGAGCCATTCTATAGGGAGGAATAGATATCGGCTTAGTGTCTGGCAACACATCAATAAAAAAATCAATCTCCCGCTCGGGAGGAAGGCCTGGAAGCTCTTCCGGGAATACATCCGGAAATTCATTCACCACGGGGAACGGCGAAAAGTCGGCGGTTCAGCTTCTATATCTTGAACTCGCACTAGATGATAAATGCAACCTTTTGTAATCATTTTCCTTGCCTTTAGGTAGGAAATAAACCTACCCTTTGGTGACGCCGTATTTCCTTTCCATTCTAAAACTGGTTCTCCCGGAAATTGGAAGTGAACCATTTTCATTCTACAATCAACATTGGCGTAGCAAGAAGCCAACCAATCCATGCCCATAATAACATCAAAGTCTACCATTTTTAAATCATGCAAGTCAATCGTAGTACGGCGATCACAAATCACAATCACACAATTTCTATATACTTAGCTAGCTATTACCGATTCACCAACGGGTGTGGACACCTCAAAAGGTTTAATCGATTCAGGTTTGATTTTAAATCGACCCGTAATATACGGAGTAACATATGATAATGTGGAGCCGGGATCTATCAAAGAATATACATCATGAGAAAGCACCGATAATATACCTGTGACCACATTAGGAGAAGACTCGAGATCTTGGCGTCCAGCCAAAGCATAAATACGGTGCTGAGGACCACTAGAACTAGGGGCTCTCCCCCTGCCTCTACCACGGCCAACTGGCGCGTATGAACCTGGCCTCATAGGGTGCATAGATGCTGAAGATCCGCTATCGACCCCGAAGGTCGGGTCCTACCTGCGCCACTAACCGAGGACAATCTCGCATAATATGGCCCGGCCGACCACGAATAGCAACCCTTCGAACCCAATCGCACCGACCCCAATGTAACTTCCCACACCGGGAACATCGTGGCACGGGTGGCCCTCGCCCGACCCCGAATACGGTGGAGGCGCACTAGTCATAGAATAGCCCGAATGTCTAAGAAGGCTACCGCCGTCCGTGCCCACCTCTATACTCATTCATCGGACCCGAAGATCTAGCCTTCTATACCCTCTTATCATGCTCGCTTCTTTTTTGTTGTAAGCTTTCTTCTAAATTCCGAGCATGGGCACGGATGCGTGCAATATCCATATTGTCTGAAGGGACGCGATCAAACATCTATCCATCAAGTGTGGCCCTAGGCCTTTCACAAACCTGTGTACTCGATCACCCATATCCGCTACTATGGTCGAAGCATACACTCTAGAGCACTCATGCTCCCTTGCCTCAAATTTAGGAAGTTATCGGCTCTAGCTCGCCGAACTTCCGAGGGCAAATAATGTCGGAGGAATGCATCTACAAACTCTTGCCATACCGGGGGAGGTGCATAGGCCCCGTGAAGCCATCCAAACCATGTACCAATGGACCGCGACATCCCTCAATCTATAGGACGCTAGCTCCATCGACTCGGTCTGAAGCATGTATCAACCGAAGCGTCCTCAACATACCATCAATGAATTCGAGGGTCCTCATCCCAGCTTTGATCCAAAGAATTTCGGAGGATTCAAACTAATAAAATCACGGCCTCTTGCACTACAATGCCCCTATCACCTTGCCCCGAACTTGACTCGAGTCCGGGCCGCAACCAATTGAGTCAACAAAATTAATGGCCGCTTTTACATCTTGGCCTCGAAGCATCCGGTGGAGAGCCGGAGGCCGCCGGAGTCGGGCCGAGGCTCCCTCACGCTCCTCTAATATAGGCCCTGAATGGGAAGACTGAGATCGAGCCGCACTTTGGGACTCACTTTCTTCTACTACCGGTGGCGATGCTCTTCCAGCCCGCTTTTCTGCCACCGTCTTGCCCTTTTGGCCGCCGTAGCCTTTCTCTCTTACGTGCATTTCGAAATACACAACACATCGTTAAGTAACAAGAAGTTCTTACATCATAGCTCTATCGCACAATTTCTTATGAAGAAAGAAGGTCATTTATTCCTAAAATGTCCGCGCCTTCTGTTTATAAGTGTGGCGCGCAACACACTCATAACCAAGACTCTACTAGACACGGCTCGTAGACATACCCTAGACCGAATCAAGCCGATACCACTTTTGTCACGACCCAAATTGAGGGCCGCGACGAGCACCCGGTGCTAGCCCACCCGGGCACCTCTTACCATACTTATACATCACATTTTAGTTGAGCCGCATAATTATATCACGCTTTTCATTCATCATTATTCTAATCACATCAGACAATAACACATCTATATCATCAATAAACATCTATGCCCATATAAATGTACATGCGCCGACAAGGCGATCAAAATAACATCTCAAAATATAGGCCGACAAGGCCAAACATATCTAACCATATCCACAATGTCTACGAGCCTCTAAGAAAGGTACATCATGTCATAACATGTGGGCGGGACAGGACCCCGCCGTGCCCATGAATATATACACAAAAGAATCTATACCAAAGCCGGCACGCCTCCGAATGAAATGGAGCCCCGCTTTATGTAGTCCCCGAGATAATACGACTATGGATCAAATCTCCCTGGCCACCTGCGGGCATGACGCAGCGTCCACAAACAACAGGACGTCAGTACGAAGAATGTACTGAGTATGTAAAGCATGATCAATATCAATATAGAAGCATAACGGATAACATATGAAATATCACAAGGAGGGAGATAATAGCATCGTCGTCATAGCACTTACCTGCCTTCCATAGGGACGTTCCATTTCTATTGCGTGTTCGCGTACAAGCATTCATATTCTTGCTCATTTACCTTTTTGTATCTATTTTTGTATTCGTATTCGTAACTCCTTTCATGCTCATGCTCATATCACATACATAGCCCTTACTTGGCACTTACATGGTCTTAACATATTCGTACTCTAGTTGATGTTATATACATAGCATAGTCGTACTCTTATAGATGTCATACGTATAGCTTATTCGTACTCATATAGATGTCATACATATAGCTTATGATATTGCGTACCCGACCATGAGAGTTCGGTGTTTTACGTACCTGGCCCTACCGAGGCTCAGTGCCTGGCCCTACCAAGGCTCAGGGTTGTTCGTACCCAACTGCAGTGGTGCGCGCGCGTCGTTATATATATATAGGCATACATATTCATTATATTCTACCCGGCCATATAAGCTCGGGGTTCACAATAGCCTCTCATGGGCTTACATACATATATACATTTACATATTTAGCATATTCTACCCGGCCATATAAGCTCGGGGTTCACAATAGCCTCTCATGGACATCCATACATATAAACTCATATCTATCTTTAGCCCTTTTGTCACACCCCGATCTCACTAGGGTGTGATGGGCACCCGACCCCGTAACCGGAGCCGAGCGAACCCACTGACTCTTACTACGTACTAAAATTTTTTTTTTTTTTTTTTGAATCTCTACGTCAAGTATACATAATAGGATTGCTGAAAAATTTCTTTGCTGCTTTTAAATCAAATAAAATATGTAACTGTACAAAACTTGTATCATAGTACAGATTGACTCCCGAACCCACGACTATGTCTGCAAAGTCTCTAACTTCGAACAAGACACCATAACATAGCACGCTGACTCGGCGACACTCCAGAATGATTGGAGTTGCCAACTTTCCGGGACATCATCCCGCCTGGCTTCTATCTCGTTCTGGGGTGTACCGCGCGGCACGAAACGCAGCCCCCGAAGAAGAGGGCCGCACGAGCAATGTACCGAGTATGTAAGGCATGAACAAGAACATGGTATGAAAAGTAGAGCATGTCATGTAAGAGAGTATACCGTACATATGGAGCATGTCATGTATGAAGTCGTAACTCGTAAGTATGAGTGCCTCTTAAGGCGGAATCATGCATGCTTAATGCTGCGGAACGTGCAGCCCGATCCATATACTATGCTGCGGAACGTGCAGCCCGATCCATATACATTGCTGCGGAACGTGCAGCCCGATCCATATACATTGCTGCGGAACGTGCAGCCCGATCCATTTGTATATACATGTACGTATTCTTTCTTTGAAAACATCTCATTTTCATATATAAAGAAAATAGAGCATACCATATTGCCGAGGCGTTCGCTCCGATCCATTTAACCACTTATCCCGCGTCCGGGACGATATCATATCATTCTCCAACTAATCAGGTGGTTGTGCGCCTATAGCGCCTGCCCTTTTCCCCATCTTCCCCATATACATATACATATATCATGTGCATATATCATGTAAGCATGCAGGAGAGCCCAAAGAAAAGTCATGTATCCGTCGGAGTGACGTAAGGTCGGTAACCTCCGATTATACTATGGAATAACCCGGATCGTCATGTCTCACCTTGGAGGAACGATTATTTAAGGTGAGACTATCAACGAAGGGCAACATTAAAAGAACATAGAACATGTCATGTCAGATCATGCACTTTGGAACCTTTAAAATAGTCATTATTCGAAAATAGCTTAACATTTTCATATCGTCGTATCCATGGTAAGAACATATCCTTTACATATTCATCATAGACATTTCTTCATATCGGGCATCTTCATCGTCACCATAAATCCATAGTCGTCGTTTTAGTCGTAAAAACTATCAAAACGTAAAACTTAGATTTTGGAGAAAAATGAATATTTTTGAAAACATTTATAAACCTTAAGAAAGGAAAATCATTCTTTGGAATCGAAGTGCCTATCTTTTGAAAATAGGGACGTTATATAAACATTTAATACATTTCATGTATGATTCATGCCATGGAAAGAAAAAGGGACGAGCCTTAACATACCGCGCTCGCGCCTTACTAGCTACGCTTGTTCGTCCAACTTGTTAGTCTACATTCAAGAAGATCGACACTATCGTTAGATTCATCAACATATACTTGTCTTAACCTTTCAAGTACATTTACTTATGGTCTCCGAAATTTCAGCAAGTATCTCCCCCGTAAATATACCACCCCGAGAATCTACTCGGCCAATTTAAATCAACAACAATCCGGGAATTCAACCCGGCCAAACTATCAACAATACCAACAATTATTCTAGCAACACTTCAATATCCAATTCAATTCAATTCAATTCAATTCAATTCAATTCAATTCACATAATCTTCCAACAACTTAATCAACACACTTCTTCATCCGAAACCTTCTATTTCAACAACAACCATACGTCTCATTGTCATTCATGTACGCTAGCTTTAACCACAACCTTCATTCTACATTACATGATCCATAACGACAACAACTAAAATGTCAATTTACATCAATTTACCTTAACTTACCAAATCGCCTACTATTCGGTTACAACAACTTCACACATTTTCATGCATTTCCCTCCATCTCTATACATTCCAACAACATAAGATTTCATGAAATTTATTCATTTCTTTCCATGCAACACAACACAACACCACGACCAATCCATGCAACACAATTCACGGCTACAACCAACATCCATAACTCAACAATCAAATTACTAAATAATATTAATTCATCACTTCACTTCAACATAACACATATATTCGGACAACATGCAACACACATATTTTCATATGTTTCATCCATTTCTTCAACCTACACATACACCAAACATTCATAACACTTAAAAGAAAATTGGTTCTTACCTTTTTCTTCAACTTTCCACTTAGCTTAAGATCATGAACTTGTACACATGAATGATTTTCTTGTTCCAATGAATCTTCCATGTTGTAGAGGACGTTTCATTTGCTTGGAATACTAAGGAAAAATAATTTTTCTCCTTCACTCTCCCTAGGCCATGTTTGGCCGAACCTCTCCCTTCTCTTCTTTTTTTTTTTTTCTTTTTGCTTGTTCTTTCTTTCTCTTCCACTCTCCTCAACTAAAATATGACCACATATATTTATATATATGACCTTGAAAGCATGTGAGGGGCACATGCCCCTCCCTTCATTCTTCTTTTTTTTCTAGAATTTTCTTTTCTTTTCTTGACTTTTCTTTTATTTTCTTCAAATTTCCAAAAGATGACTAATCCTTTCTTTGTCTCTTTTCCCCTCTTTTTCGGCCACATGGCCTTTTCCAAGAGATTTCTTGATTACTCGTGAAATGACCATTTTGCCCCTCGACTTTTCTCAATATTACCATTTTATCCCTGACCTTCCGCATTATTTCCACGGCCCATTTTGCGAATTTCTCTTCTTGCCCCTAGCCTTTCTTAATATTTCCGTCCAATAATATTCATAAATAATATTCATAACCAACTCGTTCATTAAAATTATTTTAGAACATAGTCTTGTCCTTAACTTTTCACCATTGCCTCACAATATCCGAACGTACGAAATACGGGCTATAACACCTTTTTCCATCGTCATTCATTACCTTCTACCATTAGCGTATCACTCGTCGTATAAGGGACTTAGTACAATCACATCATTTGAGCATCATTAGCTTAATAGCTTCTCGAGCTAGGATCACTAGAGAGTATCATGAACTCATAAGAAGATGAACATCTGGCCAAAGAATCATGCCTTATGAAAGAAGGGTTAGCCTTACATACCTTTCGTGCAACTATTCTATCACTTGAGCGTTCTTCTTCAAAGCTCACGTTCTACCTTCATTGAAGTGCATACTCATATTAGATGATGGATAGCATTTAGCGTTCATAACTAATTCTAGAGAAAATCGGACAAGATCTCCTTTATTTATACGACTTTCCTCGTATTACATATATACACTCCCAAACATCAATAATAACGTTCACAAAGTCCTTACAATAGCCTTTAGGCATCTACATTACTCTTACTTCACAATTCACTTCAACTTTCCATATCCATGGTCATAACTTGACAATACGTTCATTCACATGCAATATCGTTTCCCACACTCTCAATGGCATTTATAACATGATCATATTCATAATTTATCAAGAATCATAACTCATCCCAACATCTATTCAAAAGTGGCATTCTTGCACATTCCATGACCCATTTCTTATATTCTTTTGCAATCCAAGTGTTTCAAATTCCTAATACTTTAAAAAACATGGAAACATCATAAAACTTACCTTAGATGGCGCGGATTGAACCTCCTGGTGCAAATATCTCACTTGAGTAAAACCCTAGATTTTTCCCTCACTTGGATTCTTCCTTTGGATGAACTCTAATGGGTTTCTTATACTTGATTCACTTGGTTTGATGAAGTTGAGCACTAATTCTCTTGAAAACTTGTGGGAGAAATGTGGAGAGATGTTTTAGAGAGAAGGGGAGGAAATGGAAAAAAATGAAATAAAACTTGATCCCTCATTAAATACATGGATAACTGTCTCCACTGAATATACGGACCAACATACGGTCCGTATAATTTTCACGGGCCGTATGTCTCGACCGTATATTTGGTCCAATGAGTCATGCCAATGGGTCGAACCACGGCCGGACATACGGTCCGTATCTTTTATACGGCCGCATGTCTGGCCGTATAATGCCCAAAATGATTCCGATCTTGTTCTCGTCGACTTGTTTGATTTTCAATCCTTATGGAACCTTCTCGGCACTTGTCTAACACCTCAATACAATTCTAAGGG
>NC_081343.1:1911679-1933691 GCF_029784015.1 Lycium ferocissimum | reverse complement strand
TTTATCCCACGAACTCGTTTATGTTGAGCTTACAATTTCAATTTCGCATTACTTCGTGTATCCATGTTATTGATTTGGGTCGCCCATTCCTCGATCACCCTTAATTTACATTTCTTTCATTTAGTTTCAAGCATCTAGTATTATTTCATGTTCTTGCTTTGTTATTTCATTCAGCTTTCTTACTTACTAGTACAATTCAAATGTACCGATCAAGCTACCTTTTTATTGCCCGAAGCTCGCATTTCACGATGCGTATTTACGTGACGATGGATCACTCTCGTTAGACTTTGCCTCGTATTAGCTATTAGTGAGCCACCATTCTATTCGAGATTTTATCTTTATTTTACTTTCATGTTAGTTATCAAGCATGTATGGTGGGAGCCTTGTCCCCATAAACCATTTAGTAATCGGACTCATGTAACAGGTTTCATAGACTATCAGTATTATGCCATGTTGGATATTCGGTTGGGTTAGCCTTATTGGCTATACCCCTATATTTTATTTACGCAGATTCATGATATAATATATTTTCAAGCTTATGATTATTGATTCCATGTTTTTCACAAACTATGTGTCACTTGTGCCAAACGATGAGTCATGATGAGTGCTCGACCTGCGACGTACATCGTCATATACATCGTACGGATCTCCTTTCAACAATAGGGTGGTCCAAATGTGACTTATAACCGAACTATACCGACTCACATAAGAACAACATAATAGTCTTTGTATCAAGAACTCACAACCAACATATATATATATATATATATACATGTTGAAGATAATAAAGATGCAAGCCAACTAGGCCGCTAAGCATATTGTACAACAAAAAGGAGTGACTAAGGCTACATAATATCCAACTACATACACCGGCTACATCCCTCTAATGGAATACAAAGTCAGAGAGAATGGATGGGACAAGTGCCCTATCCTACCCATATATACATATTAAAATGTTATACCAAAAGGAATTACGACTCGAACTAAGTGGAGCGCATTGACTACCGCCGAGTGGAAGTCCTACCGAGTCGGGATCGCCCGTCCGTCTATCCGAACTCCGCGGGCATGAACGCGGCCCCGAGCAATAGGGGAGTCGGTACGAATAATGTACCGAGTATGTAAAGTATAAGAATAACATGTGCATAAGAATCATGAAAGACGTCCAAAACGTATAAGCTAATCTCAATATATGCACTCGAATAATGGAAGTGCCTCCCGGCGTATAATATGCATGCTTCCTTTCAAAAAAAAAAAAAAAAAAATATATATATATATATATATATATATATATATATATATATATATATATATATATATATATATATATATATATATATATCATAGTATATCTGCTAGTGTTGTGGAACATATAGCCCGATCCATATATCATGTTGTCCCGCGTCCGGGGTAATCTCATAATCTGCCCACTACAGTGGTGTGCACATCTACGTGCGTGGCCGGCCGACTATAGCGCGGCGCGGTGTATGAAAATAGCTATACATATATACATGCATGAACGACTCGTAAAAAGATACTCTGAACTCCTCTGAGTAATATAAGAGCTAGTATGTCAAGTATGTCAATATGATAAGTCTCTAGAAATTGTAAATTTCGAACATTGAAATCAAGGATACAATGGATCCTATTTTTTCTAGGAATAGAGTCTTTGGAACTCGCTTGTTTACTTCTTTCATTCGTATCATAAGGATCATGCCAAAGTGAATAAAAGGGATAGCCTTAACATACCTGGAAATCTATCTAATCGTCCAACGTCTACTCCTCGAGTCTGTATGTCTACAATCAAGATGATAATATCACGATTAGACCATCTACACCACTTACTATCTAATTTGTATACAAGTGAGACTTAATGATGTTCGGGCAGCATTTCTCCTATAATCTAACTCCAATCCGATTCTAAAACGGCCCATCATACGCACAACACCATCAATAACAACAACATCCAATATCAACATAACCAAGTAAGAATCTTCCTAGAAATCTCATCCAAAAATAGCCCACAAGGCAATCATATCAGCAAACTAGTTTATGATTTCGTAGCATCAGTTCTGTCACCTTAAACTAGGGAATTCTTTCGTAAACAACTTAATTAACAAGATAAGGGGATAAAACATACCTTAATTTCAGGAAACTCCATTAAAATCCTAACACCAAGCTTCCAAAATCAGCCACACAATAAGGCAACAATACTACAACGATCTTTCCTACAAATTCTCAACTTTTTGAGGTTAAAACTTGATTAAATTTGATGAAATTTGTCTTGAAGATTTTGGAGGGCTCCTAAGGAGTATTAGGGTCTACTTGGATGAATAAATGGGAAATAAATCATATCCCAACTTAATATAACAAGAAGAGAAGGTGGCCACCGCCTCCGAGAAAGGTGGCGTCGAATAGTTTGACGACGGCGTTGACACGTCGTCCTCCCACCATCGACCTGCTACGCCCACGATTCTTAGGTGGTGGTCAAGTCGACCTAACCTCCGAGCACCGAAATCGACCGCGTCAACTTGCACCTTCAAGTTGCGCTATGCATTCTCTAATTCGTCGTCGATTCGTTTAATCTCCAACCTTTCTAATACTTGTAATACTTGAACTTAGATATTTGTATACAAAGTTATACTTGTCTACTACCCCGTCCCTAAGCCAAATCTTTAAACCTCGAGGCCAAGGGTGGTTAACATCTTATCGCCCAAGGATGTACCAAAAATGGGAGATGTAACACTATGCATGTTTAATTTATATTTTGTATCAATATATGCCCCATGTTGATTCGGCAAGACATGTGGTTCACTCGATCATACGCAATGTGCACCTAGTGTCATTGTCGCGTCCAACACGGTTCGGGCGTGGCAAAGCTTGGTATCGAGCACTAGGTTTAAGTGTCTTAGGGAGTCCATAAAATCGTGTCTAGTAGAGTCCTACTTATAGGTGAAGTTCACCACACTTATAATTGGGAAGCTACGGGGCATTTAGAAACGTTACCATTCTTTCTACTTTAGATCATGCCATGGAACTGTAGTAAGAAATTGTTCGAACTTCCGTCCTTTTCTACCAAATATGCCTCATTTTTAAAGAAAGAAGGAGATGTACTGGCTGATCATTATCGATGTGTTCCTTTCGGATGGAATTGTCGGGAATGGAGTAAGTTGCACAGAACGTGGGGCTAATGGACGAGCCCTTAGTGCATTTAAGGCTCTTGTTTGAGGAGATGTGTTGTTATTCTCTCTAGTTAATGAAAGTATTACTACGACTCTAATAGAGTTGCTCGTACAACAAAAAGACAAAATAGGGTTATTTTAATAACATACCCGTATTGCCACATACGGGAAATATGCGGCTTGAGTGAATGCACATGAGACTCGAGATATCTTTACCGTTATGGTAAGAGAGGCCACAAGCAGATCAAGTGCCCTAAGTTAGGCCGAGATTGCCACTCAGCTCCCTATCCCAAGGACGCCACGGAATGTTTTAATCAAGAGGATTGGGACATACAAAGGGAATTTTGATTTCGTACAGTGTGGGTTTAAAGTTTAGGCCATTCTCCTTATAGAAAGTGTAACAAAAGGCATGCATGAGAGTGTAGTATGAGTATGGTGTATGTTATAAGTGTGGTCTACCGAGTCACAGGAGAGATTGCCGTTCGGCTAGATATAGTAGTGCCACGGGGAGTGGTGGTGCGGTTCGTCCTGGACAGCGCGCCAATTCAACAATGCCTTTCCTAGCCTATGGCACTCAATCACCCGGCAGTCAAGGCACAAAAGAGTGAAGTCTCGGGGATCAAGGGGTCGGTCCCCCATTATCATGATATGGTAGGTCGTTAGGCTTTAGGGGTGCCGAAACATTGTCGTAGGTATGCCGACGGAGTTTTCCTTCTTGGTATGTAAGAGGTGGGTATTGCCTCTTGATTTCCATTCGTGTCCGTAGTGGCTATCTCATGATCGAAGGTTAAGAGTAGATTATATTTTAATTATTTTTTCCTTCAAGGACGTAGACATACTTCAGTGTGACAATGTATATGGCTAAAAGAAGTTAGTCTTCGACTAGACGATAAAATTTGATGATGTTGAGTCTCTTGACATATTCCTAACTTGTTCAGGTGTTTTGACAGCATTATAGGGTGTGATCTTAGTAAATTGTCTTAAAAAGATTATTTTGATGGGTAATAGATAAGGTAGGCAAGGAAATGAAAAGATAAGTCTCGTGGTGATAGTCTTAGAGGCAGAACCAAAAGAATGATTAGATAGCAACTTATTGCTAGACTGAAGGGAACCACAGGCTTAAAACATCAGCTTTAGAGCTAAGGGGGAGAGGGTACGACAAGGTACCCAGGTATATCATGTGTTCCATATATCGATAAGTGTCAAGAAAGAAGAGTTCAAAATGATATTACGTTTCCAATTCTGGAGTAATTCACGTAATAGGTGGCACTTATGCCCAGACGTACTCTATTCATACCTTACGTACTATATTAAGTTATAAGTAAAAGAGGTGTTGGGCTAATGTTGAGTTTCCTATCTAAGAGAATTTTTTAAACCATCTCGTAGCTTGGCACAAAGGATGTCCTTCTCTTTTCCAAAGTAACTATGCCCGGTTTATGTTCAAGGTGACTTTCTACTCATGTCTTAGGTGCTTGATGAACAAAGTATTCATGCCTATGATCCCTTCCTTCATGAGTCTTATTTTATAATGAGGGTGTCGACTTACAGTTATAAGAGTAAGCTATGCTAAACGATGTGCCATTCTTTTAGTATATCTAAGTTCTAATGGTAATGCTTTATCCATGCCTTGTGTTCCTGACTCGAGAGTGAAGCCTACAAATTGTACTTTATGCAAGTCATACTTATGCCTTATTCTTACTTCATTGCTCATGAACTCGTGTCCAAATGCCATGGTATGCAGCTCCGATGTACTTATGTAAATGTCATGTTCCTCATGTCCCCATGCCCTATGCCAAACTATTCACGTTTTATGCTACATTTCTATCTATGCACATTTCATGATAGGTCATTTATTGTAACGACCCACTTGGTCGTTATGGAAACTTTCTGCGGGTCACGTTTAAAAGCAAGTCCTAGGATGTTAAAAGGATAGGCTTGCTTAGAATTATTGCGTGAAATCAGAATCATGATCCAAACTGGTTAGATTAAAATTTTGCGAGCCCAGGTATAAAAGGTTCGCTGCAGCGAACCCGTGACCGCTGCAGTGGGCTCGTTACAGAGAGAAACCCTTCACTACAAAGTGAGTCAAAAACAAAATAATAGTTTAAATAGCCCAATTTGTGGTTTGTCCTACTTTTCTTCTCAAACCCTATTCTAGACCACCCTTAGAGCTACTTGGATAGAACCTTCGGAGGCTTCGTCAAGGTAAGCCCTCAATCATCGTTATTGCTAAAAAAAATCATAAAGATAATCCCTCGTGTAGTAAGTTTCCCCTCAAGATTAATAAAAGAAGAATTGTCCGTAAACGACATAGAAACATTAATCACCATGGAGTCTATATTAATTATGCATGATTGATTTTTACTCTTGTTCTCAGGTTCGTGGAATTCTTAGTATTCACTTTCAAGGCTTCGATTTTGAATCTGCGATAGGAGGAGACTTCACGGCGCTCATGATTGCTGCTCGGCATCGAGGTAAGTTATGGTTTACTTAAGTTAGACTATGATTAGTGAAACATATACATAACGTAGAATTGATGGGATAAAGCTTGATTAGGTCTTCAGACGAGAAGTTCGGTTAGATATACGATAGGTTGACATTGTTAGTATTCAAAAGGGCTTATTGTAGTGAGAAATTTAGCTAATTGTTCTAAGAGGGATATTAGTGTTGCATGCGTAATCATTGAAGGTCTAGAAGGGTTGGGCATGATGCGGTTGTAAATTGGTCTTAGTATAGGTTGGATTGCGATATGTTAGGTGGCGCGTACTTTACTATAGTAATTTTCATTGTGGGTATGCAAGATTAATATCGAGTTCTAGTATGGTTTGTGGTAATTCGATTGGTACATAGACACCATTGGTCCCCTGCAGCTCATGGCTATTTGGGGAAAACATTACCATTTCGCATGTGTGTACATGGTTGGTGAGAGACTACATTTATTTCATTGTACTTCCGTAACTATTTCCTTTTTGTGTATATATATATATATATATATATTCTGTTTGATGGTATTCACGGGTCTTATGTTTTTTTTTTTTTGGGTCTTATGGTATCGTATGAAGGTATGACTCACTTTCGAGATTTCAAGAGTTGGATCCTTTCGTAGTAAAGTAATTGTAGCTTTTCATGCATTTAATGTTTACGTTAGGAAATGCTAAGAATGGAGTACATAATTTGGGTGTTCCGTTGTTCATGGGTTGTTGATAATTGCTATGAGGAATAATCTATAGTAGGTAGCAGTTGAGGGTTGACTAGAATCGCATTACCATTGTGTCTGCCGATTAATTAATAAGTTCGCTATATTATGGGAATAAAGGGAATATTAATCAGTTCCGGTAGGACGAAGCAGTACGAAGAGCTATCCCGATTTCTTACTTCGAGATATAAATGTTGGTGAGTCTGCGAAATAGACGAGGTTGTTGGGTTATATTATTCCTTTATATGTGATTATTTAAGTGATAGTAATAGAGGGGTTCCGATTAATTTCATGATGCATTGTTATTTAGCGAGAATAATTAATAAGTGTAATCTTTAATTAACTTATATGTTTTTTTTGGTTAATTTTATATTAAATTGCGTGAACTAATCTTAGGCGGCCTATGATGCTTACCAGTACGTGTGGTGTACTGATATTATTACTACATTCCTTTTGGGGTGTAGGTTATTGCTTGGAGGTTTTAGTGTGTCGCAGTGGTAGATATCCTTCGACAGCTTTTGTGTATCTTCTTCCAGACAGAAGTTGTGTCATTATTTTATTTTACTTGACCATCATTGAATGTCATAGAAGCTCTTGTACACATCTATACGTATATGCTTATGTTTATAATATTATACTCAAGACCAATGTATACAAGCCATGTTTATGAATCAAGTATACAAGCCTAGTTTTGCATGTTGAGATTCGTTGTATTTTAGTGGTCCTAGTCTTGGACACCGGAGTTATCTTCACGGTTAAATGAGATTAGACATGCCTATCTTATGGTTATGAGGGTTAAGTTCATGTTCAGTAAGTTATGGAAGGATTGGAGAATAAGTGAATCGAACAGAATATGTTACATTGAAGTTCCATTTTAAGATTGAATTATACGGACCGTATCTTAGGGAATACGGACCGTATTTTGTGATATGGATCATATTTAAGGATTTAAAAATTTAACATAGAAGGCAGATTTTGGGATTGAGAAATACGGACCATTATACGGTCCGTATAAGATTATACGACCAGTATATTATATGGCCAGAAAATACGGACCATGTATATATGATGTTACACCTTGCAAATTTTCGCGTCGATTATGTCAAAGGTAAACTACCATAAGTCGTAAAGGTCATAGAACCCTTATAAGGTTAAGGAAGACTTTTAACAAGTGTTAAGAAATTATCTAAAGGTTCTGGGATCAAACAAATCGAAGAAATTAAGTTTGTTGAAACTTTGTAAAACTTGGCAGAATTTTGGACAAGATTTTTGGTCCAATTTGATGGAGGTATATCTCTTAGCATAGGAGGAGTTATGGAATGCATAACCTATGTAAATTCAAGTTCAAAGAGCCTTCTTTCCAATGCAACTGACAGAGTGCAGATCTAAGAAATATGGTGAAAGTTACGGCCCGTATAAAATATATGATTGATGATACAGACCGTATTTTTATGGCGGTGCAGCCCTTTTTTTTTATATATATCTCGACTTCTACTCATTTTTATTTCATTCCAACATAACCTAAGGCCACGAAAGCTCTAGAACTCTCTCCTAAACATATCTAACCAATCTTCAAGAGATATCAAGGATTAAAAGTGCAAATCAAGTGATCCAAGCTTAGGGTTTTATATTGAATCCTAGTGTTGCTTCTTGTGTTGACCTTGGGAAGAATTTAAGGGTGAAGAAACTTCTGTGTTGGATGGTTATTGGGCTTTGGAGGTAAGCTACTACCTTGTTTTCATGATTATGGAATTATTTAGCCTTTCTACTACTGTTAGATGAGGAAATTATGAAGGGAAAGCTTAAACTTGTTCTTGGCTATAAGATGAGTTGTGGGATGATCTTGATCATGTTTTTGCTGTGTTATTAGGGTGATTTCCATGAATTTGGATAGTATTTGATGTTAAGATATTGTTGAGTTTATACTTCATGGGTGAGAAGAACGGAAGTGTATATCATTCTTGTATGTTAGTAATTTAAGAGTTGATTGACGAATATCCTTGTATGATTGTTGAAGGAAGTATAAGAGGCTCGTATGAGATATTATTTGTGTTGATATGATTCTATTACATAGACATGAAAAGGAATAGAGTATAAACAATCATTTATGAAGTGTATTTTGGGATATTTGTTGTGTAACTTGGGAATACTTGTTGAAGTAAGTTTAAGGAACTTATGTAAACTTGTTGTGGTTGTTGTTGGCTGATGCATAAGTTATTGTGACTGAGGATAAGGGGAGATGCTACCCATTTCTTCGTGAGAATCGAGTTATCATTTGATATACTAGCGCCATCTAAGTTATGTATGCATTCCTTTTTATAGGATTGGCGCGCTAGTCTTAATAAACTCATTATTGGATTGCTTGGATGACTTGAGGTATGTGAAGGCTGTCCCTTTCTTTCTTTTTGACATGATCCTTATGAACAAAACATACATGTAATGTTAATCCATAATAATTGTACTCTTAGAATTAAGGATGAACCATTTGATTCATATTCCATAATGTATCTTCCGAAAGTCTTCCTTCAAATTCCGTATGATCTCTAGAGTTACTTGTACTTTTACCATGTTTTACATTACATTGCACACACACACACATGCATAAACAGACCTGTGACCCCTCAGGTGCTATATGCGCGTATATTTTATATATATATATATAGGTATATATATATATGTATATACATATATATATATATATGTATATACAATATATATATATATATGTATATACATATATATATATATATATATATATATATATATGTATGAACCCATGCATGCATGCACAACATTTATACATATCATTGGCTCACAGTGGCAGATCAGATGTACAGGTTGATTCTCTCACAACTCATGTTACTTTCATGTCTCTATTATGCTACTTTTCATGTCTTACATACTCGGTACATTGTTCGTACTGACGTCCCTTTGCCTGGGGATGCTGTGTTTCATGCCCGCAGGTCTTGATATACAAGTTGACGGATCTCCCAGTTGGATACCAACTCAGCAGATAATGTTGTTGCACTCCACTTGTTCCGGAGTTGCTCTATGAGTCAGCATGGTCACATATGAATTTGCATGGGTGTGGCAGGGCCCTATCTCGACCACATTATGTCATGTACTGCAATAGAGGCTTGTAGATAGTTATGCACAGTCAGATGTTCTACGACCCTATCGGCTCGCACAACATGTCCAACTTATTGATGTAATTATATCCTTTTAGATTTGTCTCCTTTCAGTCTATTAATTATGTGAGTCAGCAGGCTATCTCAAGACAGCTCTAATGGCCCACTTATTCTTATGATTATGTTATGGATATATGTCTAGTGGTACTTAGCAAGTAAGGCCAAGTGCCCGTCATGGCCCGCTAGTTTGGGTCGTTACAATATATATATATACATATAAGTACTAAAAATGTTTTACTCATGTTACATTATACCCATGTCAGATGATACTCATATTCATGTGCTACTTACAATTTCAGTTTCAGTTTACTTCATGTATCCATGTTATTGATTTGGACTGCTCATTCCCCGAGCACCCCACTTATAGCTCTTTCATTCAGTTTCAGTTACAGCTATTATTATTTCATGTGCCATTCTTTATTATTTCATTCAGTCGCTTTACTTACCAGTACAATTCAAATGTACTGATGTTTCATTTTTATTGCTCGGGGACCTGCATTTCATGATGCATATTTACAGGATGACGGATCAACTCGTTAGGACTTTGCTTGTATCAACTATTGGTGAACCCCATTCTAATCGGGGTGTTATCTTTATTTTTCTTTCATGTTAGTGATGCAGTTAACGTATGCCGGGGGCCTTATCCTGGTAAACAGTTTAGCAGTCAAACTCATGTCAGAGGTTTTATAAACTAGTCAGTTATGCCATGTTAGATATTCAGTTGGATTAGCCTTGTTGGCTACACCCCTATATTTTATTTCCGCATTCATGATATAATATATTTTCAGGCTTATGATTATTAATTTCATGTTTTTCACAAACCATGCATGTTTAATTTATATTTCACATCAGTATATTCCCCATGTTGATTCAGTAAGCCATTTGGTTCGCTCGGTCATATGTAGTCAGGAATCGAGTGTCGTTGTCGCGTCTACGTCATGGTTCGGGGCGTGACAAAATCTTACTAGGTGTGATGGGCACCCGACCCCGTTCGCGAGCGAGCGATTGCATGTTTTACCTTTTCTTATGCATGTATGTGTGTGTTTATATATATATATATATATATATATATATATATATATATATATATATATATTTATATATATTAGGCCATCTCCCCATTCTTTCATTTAAATGACCGAGCCCAATCCTGATTCGGGCGAAACCCGGCCCAAGACACATATAACTTTAACCAAATAAACCCTGTGTCATTTTTCTCCTAAGGTTTTCCATAGAAACCCTAAGCCGCCTCTGTGTCACGCTCTCTTCTCTATGCGTTTTTGCCAAAATTGGCATCGGAACAGTGTACTATGCTTTCCTCAGAGATTGCTTGTCCATTTGTTCTACCCTATCTCTTCTCAAACGCTACCATTGAATAGTTCAAAGAGGTGAGGTTAGCCCTCTTTTTGCTTTATTTGCATTTCTTTAATTGTTGTTATTTACATGATTTTGAATACTCGATTTTGATTGGATAATCTGAGAAATAGAGGGATTTCCCCCCCAAATCCACTAGTCCCACATTGGTTGAGTTCGAAACCCTAGAATTTAGGGGCTCTATATAAAGAACCCTAATTTCTACCATTTGACACACACACAGAGATATACACACTTGTACAATTTCAGGAAGAACCAACATTTTGGTTTTACACTGCTTTATATGGGTACACTTAGGGTTTTGATTCGCTCATAGCCCTTAGTTTAAATATTGGTCTATATTTTGCTGAAATCCTTGTGATTTCTTTGTGATTGTGGCTGTGAGGTGTGGAGGAGAAGAAGACTTCCTTATTGCTCCATTCTCGATCTTGGCTACCACTACAAAAGGTAATCTTTCTTCCTTTAAGTTATTTTAAGTAATTTTTGTGTGTTTAGTTCAATATTTGTTGTTTTTGTTTGTGCTTAGGTTAAATTTTGTGTCATTATCCAGTTCCAGTTGTTATTATTAGTAGTTTAGCATGTGTCACACCCCGACTTTACTAGGGTGTGATGGGCACCCGACCCCATCTTCGGAGCCGAGCGAACCCGCTAACTCTTATTACACATATGAACTTATGAACTAGTAAGAAATGAATACGTAGAGAATTTTTTTTTTCATAAATAGAATCTGACATCATATAAGACTCGTGACACGAAACATAATAACATATCGGCTGCTGGAGCCGCTTACACATGACAACCCAATACCCACGACTCTGTCTGCAAAGTCTCTAACTCCGAACAAAACATCATGGCACCTATGCTCTGACTCGGCAGCACTCCAGGACAAGTGGAGGCCTACCAACTCCGCTGGACATCTTCTATGCTAGCTTCAGCTCATCTGGGTTCACCTGCGCGGCATGAAACGCATCTCGAAGAAGAGTCGATACGAGCAATGTGTATGTAAAGCGAGGAGTAGCAACATAGTAAGAGATATATATGAATAATAACGGATATATATCGTAAGATAAAGGAATAACCTATACATGTGAACAATAACTACATGGAAACATAGAACATATCATCGGACGGCCGAGTAACCTGTGTCTCTGAGTGCCCCTGGGGCGGATGCCATGCATGCTAAGCTGTCTTTGAAAAACATTTCTTTCATATACATAGAACATAGAATATATCATATTGCCGAGGCGTCGGCAACCGATCCATTTAACCATAAATATATACATACATCCCGCGTCCGGGCATCCCGCGTCCGGGATGATATCAAGTCAAGTACGGTTGCATGTACCGTGTATACATCCCAGCGTCTATAGCGCTCTGCCCTTTTTCCCCATCTTCCCCATATACATATATATATATACATATATATCATACCATAGCATGCAGGAGAGCCCAAGGAAAAGCTATAACTCTATCGGAGTGACGTAAGGTCGGTAACCTCCGATCGCAATATGGAATAACCATGGGCACTTTGTCTCACCTTGAAGGAACAATTTATATAAGGCGAGACTATTAATGGGGACTTACTTCATGGAAAAACATATAACAGAATCATAAGGCATCATTTCGTTTACTTTAAAACCTTTGAAAATAGTCATTATCCAAAAATAGCTTAACATTTCATATCGTCATGTTCGTAGTAAGAGCATATCCTTGACATATTCGTCATATACTTTTTCTCATATCTGGCATCATCATTTTCATCATAGAACCATAGTCGTCGCTTTAGTCATTAAGACTTTCAATATTGTAAAACTTGGTTTTTGGAGAAAAATGAATATTTTGAAAAACATTTGTAAACTTTTAGGAAGGAAAATCATGCCTTGGGATCAATGGTTTAGTTAGAACAGCTATTGTTTGGTAGTCGGAATGATAACCAAGAACTCCCATTAACTATAGTACGGAAATAAGCCTAATGGGACAATAGGAGGGAATTTGGGAATAGTGGACCCACCTCGGATCTAATGGGGTGGCGTACACAATTTACGTATAATACATTTCATGACATGACTTATGAGAGTTTCAGGGTAAACGGATGTTATTCATACAAGTTCTAGGCGTTTAGACATTTCTTTCAACTATTCATGAACATTTACTTCAATTCTACTGAATGAATAGTAACCAATTTCAATCTCGGATTTCTAGGATTAGAATAGTCCCCGAGACACGTATTCAAGCCTATTACATCTAAGACATGCCGAAGAAGGAAAGTGAAACCTTACATACCTCTTTCCGCTCCTTCTGCTACTCCAAATCCAAGTTGCAAATCCGCCAAAATCTACAATTTGGTCATGTTTACCAAACATTGATTAGAAGCCTTTAAAGGTTGGATCTTAAAATAACACTTGGTGAAATTTTGTAAAGCTGTAAATACTCCATCCCACCAAGTTCAACCTGGTCAATTTCAATCAACAACAACCCGGGAATTCAACCCGGCCAAACCATTTGCAATCCACATTATCAACCATGCATTAACACCATTACTTATGCATTACAAAAATTCAAGCTAATGTTGCATTAACTTCTCCAACATTCCGGTAGCGATTACAACTTCGTTTTAAGCCATCAAACCTTCATTTTTCATCATAGATTCCGCAACATAACAACTAAAATATCAAGTAGAGTTAATTCACCACAACTTACCAAACCACCTCATCATTCGGCCACCACAACCACATACATGTTTTCATGAATTTTCATCCATTTCTATACATTACAACAACCAACATGCCGCATAAAATTAGTTCATTATCCTTACATGCAATAACACATACACGGCCAACATCAACATTCATGACTCAACTTCAACATCCATATTTTCATGGCTTTCATTCATTTCCATACTTCACAACATACACAACTCAACAATCGAATTACTAAATAATATTAATTCATCATTTCAATCCAACACCACACATATATTCGGCCAACATGCAACACACATTTTTCATCTACTTCATTCACTTCTTTAACCTACAACATATATGAACCACCCACAACACACAAAAGAGATGAAACCTTACCTTTTTCTTCAATCCTTCCTTGTAGGACATGCTCCTTGCAAAACAAATGGTTTTCCTCTTCCAACAACCACTCCATATGATAGAGGGCCTTCCATTTAGTATGAAAACTTGAAGAGAAAAATTTTCCATGATTACTCTCCCATGGCACTAGGTTCGGCCAGCCATGGCCTTTTCTTTCTTTTTCTTTTCCTCCTCTTGATTTCTCTAGAATCTTAAAATGATGAATTGGTCTTCCTTTGCAAGACTTAGTCATATTTATACAAGCAAGGGGCACATGGCCATGCACATGGCCAAGCACATGGCCGGCCATGTGCTCCCCTTTCCCCCTTTTTTTTTTTGTTTTCTATTCTTTTCCCTCCAAAATTTCTAGAAATTTCCTTAAGTGAAAATGATAAAGATGATTTAATTATCATCTTATGCTTCCATAAATAATACACACATGTGGTCCTATGGCCCACTCCACCTTGGCCTTTCATTTCATGAACTTGTAACTTTTCAAAATTCCAAATTTGCCCTTAATGTTCCATGCCAATAATACGTACAAGCAACTTACGCATTAAAGCAAAACCGGAGAATGGCCTTACCCCTCTCTTCCCGCAATTGTCTTAAAATATTCCAACGTACAAAATGCGGGATATAACAGCATGTCTATTTATGCTTTACTTTTTAATTAATAGAGTATGTGATGATAGTAGTTTATATGTCCTGTTAGTAGAATATTCAACTTTGTTTAAGTGTTGTTATTAGATCAGGCCTGACTAGTAGATAGGTCAGAGTCTAATCTCTGTTTGCTCATGTTTATGTTAGTGTAGAACACCTTTATAATGTTGTTAATACTTAATATGGTTTAGCAATGACACAGTAACATAGATTGCTGAGATTAAGGCCTATTGACGGCATATCCAGTTTATTATTGTCATAAACATGACTACTTGTTGTTAAGACATATGGTTCTGGTTCATTTTTATCTTGAGGAAGGCCAAACCTGGTATTTGTTGAAGTTATGAATGAGTCCTTTAAAATTCTGACCTAGTTTGGTTAATGTCTAAATGAATAGTATGATTTGAGTTGAGCTTACTGCCGACATGCCTATAAACCTTGCTTATGTTTGAACATTTCTTAGTTATATGCTCATGGGAGTGTCACGGCCCGATCGGAGGGCCATGACGGGCACCGGGTGCTAACCCCCCCGGGCACCTCTTATCGTACATTCACATTCACATCTAGGTGAGCCACATAGCTTATTCATAATTTCTATACATCCATACTATTAATCTCATTGGGCAACAACACATTTATATCATCATCGACAACAATGTCCATATCCATATACACAAGCCGACGAGGCTATCAAAATGATATACAAAATATGAGCCGACAAGGCTGCAAGACATCTAGCCATACACAACTGTCTACGAGCCTCTAAGAAGAGTAGGTAACATCATATAGGCGGGACAGGACCGTGCCATGCCCATATGTATGTACACAAAAGAATAATACCCAAAAGTTGTAGCTCCGGATGAAATGGAGCTCCTCTATGTAGTCCCTGAATAAGAAATCTATGGACCAAGCCTATCTCCCTGTCCACCTGCGGGCATGACGCAGCGTCCACAAATAAAAGGAAGTCAGTACAAATAATTTACTGAGTATGTAAAGCATAATCAACATCATAATAGGAGCATAAGGAATAGCGTAAGATGTAGCATAAGGAATAGCATAAGATAGAAGAATCAGGAGGCAATAGAGTCATTTGTACCTCTATTGGCCATCATCATATTTACTTACTTGTCTTTCATAGTGGCCTTCCATTTCCAATGCTTACTCATGCATATATACATACATATACATATTCATATTCGTATTCGTATTTATACCCTACCCGACCCCAAAGGTTCGGTGATTCACATACCCAGCCATGACAAGGCTCGGTGATTATATATACCTGACCCTACCAAGGCTCAGTGTTATCCGTACCCAACTGCAGAGGTGCGAGCGCGATAGGTATCATACCCGGCCATATAAGCTCGGTGTTACATAATAGTCATACATACTTAGACACGTATACATAAAAAGTTCATAAGTATCATCAACATCATTTCCATCATCATTTTCGTTACATCTATCCTTAGAGGATCAACTATCATTTAAAGGAGGTACTAGAATCGTGAAAGTATCGAGAATCATGAGCTTTGGTAATCTTAGAGATAGAGTCATGAAAGGATATATATATATATATGGAATATATATATATGGAATATATATATATAATAGGATATATATATTTAAATATATAACAAAAGAACCATGCCTTAATAAAATAAGGGTTAGCCTTACATACCTCTTTGTCTTCTTAACTACTTAACGTTCACCATCGAAGCTTGAACAATCTACATTTAGAAGGATTCATACCATGGTTAAGCCTTAATGATACTCTTAAATTCAAACTAGAATAATTCATGATCTAATGAAAATTGGGCGGCATTTCCCCTATTTCACCAACTTCCACCATATTACAAAACAACTCCCAAACATCCATAATACACCCACAATATCATAATCAAGTAATCACATTCCATTAAGCCTTCAAAATTCATCCTTGTGTTCAACTTACACCAACAACCTCACACCCATTTTAGCACATTTTCATACAATGCTTCCTTATCACTATTACTACCTTCCACAACAAAATTATATCCATATTATACTACGAATCATGACTCAAGTTAGTTTACTACTCAAAAACATCATAAAAGTTACATTTAGCCCTCATTTTCTACTTTCTTCTTCCACCCAAGTTCTTTGTTACACCCCAGAAAATTTTACGTTACTAAGGCTGTAGACGGCTTAATGTGAGCTCAAGGAGGAGCAAATATTACAAGTATAAAGGACAAAATTCTACTGTATTAGCATGAGGATAACATGAGTATGATATTTGGAATTCATACAATATGATTGGAATGATACGTTAAAAGATATAGCCCTCGTAACCGTAAGCTGAGGTGAGGCCCACATGATGGGATTTTTATAAAGGACATATGAAAATTATATGGACAATATATGTGAAATTAAACACAACTCAAGAAGGACCCTTGAGCCAAATCCAAGTGGAAGCTCTCCAAAAAGATGTTTTTAAGTTACGTTTTCGGGTGATCTGAGTTCGGGAGGCCATAACCCCATCATTAGTTGGGAATTTTTGAAAACTCCAAAAATTAAAGTTGTAGATAATTGAATGATATTTCCAACTATAGGTTGTGGTCCTTCACAATCCATAGGGATAATAAGTTATGGACGTTTTAAGACAAAAAGGTCAAGCTGGGTAGTGGGCTCGGCCCAACCCGACTCCAAGTCAGGTCAGGCCCACTTCCCTTGCTATTTAAGGGATGTTTTAACCCTTATCATCCTCATTTCATAACAAAAATTCCAGAACATGGTAGAGAGATAGTGAGGGGAGTTTAGAGAGATAAAGCAAGGGTTCGATCAAGTTCGAGGCCCCGAATCGCGAGGCTCGTGAAGGATAAAGTGTAGTACGAGTTGTCGTCGTCGTTTTAAGCTAAAAATTGAACTTGGGGGATGTTGGTTTCGTGGTGGCTGCTCATATAAGGTATGTTTAAGATTTTAATGATGTTCTTACCATAATCATTCATAGATTTGACCGGTTAGAATAGAGAAAATGACGTTGAAAGTTCGGTTATAATTTTTGGATATCAAATCACTTGGGGGCTGTTTTGGTATGATTAAATGGATATAATTAGTTGGATATTGATATAAAATAATTGTTGATATTGTTGTTTATTTTGTTGATAAGTTGTTGTTCTTGAATTTGGGAGAATAAAGTGTATGATGATATCATATACAAAGCGTATACCGGGCTGTTTTGGTGTATATCCTTGGGAGTTGATGCTTTGAGTTTAAAGAGGCTTATATGAGATGGTTCTTGTTGTTGTTGATAATTTAGCTGAATTGGATTTTTTGGGGTTGTCCAGTTTATAAAGGTAATGCTGTCGAAATTCCGTTAAAAATAGAGATAAGTTTAAGGGATTGATTATAAGGATATATATTGGATTGATTGTTGGTAAATTGATATTGTTAATAGATTAGCGTGACCCAAAGATGGACTGTGGTTAGCTGGAAAGCGGCAAAGGTATGTTAAGTCTATCCCTTTCTTTCATTTTGGCATGATCCTTATCATATGAACGAACACAGTGAGCAAGCGAGTTCCAAAGAATTTATTCTTAGATAGTGTAGAGACATTTGAATCCTTGTCCTCCTATGTTTTATGTCCATAACTCCCAGAGACTTTTCGTACTAGCTTCTTATGTCACCAGAGGAGTTCAGAGTATCCTTTTCCGAGTTTTACATGCATTTATTTATATTATATTATATATGGATCAGGCCGTACGTTCCTCGGCACTATTATATTATATATGGATCGGACCGTACGTTCCTAGGCACTGTTATATTATATATGGATTGGGCCGTACGTTCCTCGGCACTATTATATTTTATATGGATTGGGCCGTACGTTCCTTGACATTATTATATTATATATGGATCGACCCGTACGTTTATGGATCGGGCTGTACGTTCCACAGCGCTATCAGTTTTATTATAACCTATGCCTATCATACGCCACAGAGTCGGTTTTCGGTATATAGAGTTACGCGAGATATTCTCGGATGTTAGCCACGGATGCATTCAAATATTGAAAGCGGTTTTCATGATTCATCAGTACTTGATGTTCTTATGCCTTACATACTCGGTACATTGTTCGTCATCGGCGTCCCTTTGCACAGGGGGTTGTGTTCATGCCACACAGTCTTAGATTATTTTGCAGGTAAAAGTATTCAGCTAGGGTGGTTGGCTATCAGCTGGGATTGGCAAACTCCATTTTCTTCATTGAGCAGTGCCAAGTCATTATGGTTATCATATGTGTGTATGGGTATGTCGGGACCCTGTCCCGACTCATATGATTCAGGCGTTTACTCTTAGAGACTTTGCAGACAGTGTCCTGTGGTTAGTATGTTGAGATGTCATGTGTTGAGTAAAGCGACCATGTAGTTAGTTTGACTTATTCGATTTTTGATTAATTGAGTATCATTTGCAAATTTCAATGGTTTGACTGAAAGTACTTTGTTATATTTCCAAATAATTTTATATGTCCAGTTTTATTGTGTTAATACCAGAGGGTTCGCTCAGCTCTAAGTAAGGGTTGGGTGCCTATCATGCCCTGATGAGATTAGGGTGTGACAAAGTGGTATCAGATCAGTTCGTCCTAGGGTTCCGCAAAGTCATGTCTAGATAGAGTCTTGTTTATGGTGTGTTGCGCGCCACATTTATAAACCAGGAGGCTACAGGGCATTTAGGATGGTTACTTTTCTTTCATATCTAAGATCGTGCGATAGAGCCAAGCTATAGGAAACGAGATTCCTTATACTAACCCTTGATTTCTGCAGAAGAACGGTATCGACAGAAGAAAGTAATTGATGATGTTGAAAGTTACAAAGGTAAGTCACTTCGTTGAGGCTACGTTATCAGAATATGTATTTATATGATGATAGATTGGTTTTCATAGAGGTAAGACAGTGTAAGTACAACAGAGGAATTGATTAAATGTATCTCTTGATGATAAGTTCAGTTATAAGTTTGTGAACTAAACAAATTGAATGAATCAGTACAAAGGTAAGCAACCGCACGAAAGATGTATATCGGGTAAGGTAACAATATTGAGGTATGATTGAAATGTAAAGCTGAAGAATGAAAGGGAAAATAAATAGGAAAGTATAACCGGGCATATCACTAAAGGATCAGGTACATCTCGAGGTGTGATATATGTGGTAAGTTTTGACATCTTTTTACTTTTACTTGAAATTGGGAGCCCTGTGTGGCTGAGATATGTCGTATATATATATATATATATATATATATATATATATATATATATATATATTAGCCCTATGAGGCATTGTTGGTATTTGCTGCGTGTAGGTTTTGGATAGTAAGAAATATAGAGGAAACTCTGCCAAAATTTCCTAGAATTTAAAGGAGATAAGATATAATCTTGTAATATGTCCTAACGGGACAAGATGTTGTGGAAAAAAAAGTAATGGCAGGACCGGATTAAGTTAGGAGTATCGTTGACAACTACAAGAAATGAGTTAAATGCTATTGAATTGATAGTAACGGTAACTATAAGATCGACATTGATATGGTAAGGAGAAAGGCTAGAGTAAATTAGGGAGACGGGTAGTACTAAAGTATGACATAGAAGGGAAAGGGTAACTCCAACAGAGTGTGAATTGAAGTATTGATTGGATGGATAAGCACAAGTAAAATACGACAAGTCTATTAGCAAAATAAAGTAACAGCATGACAGGGGTACGAAATACGAAGGGTTATAGCGAATGTGAATACATTGGTAAGACTACTTATGTGGTAAGTGTAATAGGGCTGATTAGAAAGAGTACTGGTTAAGTATGCTTACTTCGCGAGAGTTTATTCTATTTTAGCGAGGGCTTATGAATGAGATCAAGAAGTGGCACTCTATAGAGTTGATTATGATCAGGATATAATGAGAACGTAGCAAGAACTGTAATACAAAGTAAGTAAAGTGTAGCGAGGAAACGACTAAAGATGTGACATGTTCTATATGAATAAAGAGTGAATTCAAGTGTGAAACCAATAAGCGAGCCATGGGGCAGTAGATAAGAAAGATTATAAGACCTTGTTAGGGGAAAGTCTAGCATAGAGGTTTCGCCGCAGCGGGAAATGATAGCAAGCAAAAGGAAAGGAAGCCAACTCAAAAAAGAAATTAGATCATAGTGATATGGCAAAGTAGTAGCAGTTTGTGATTTATATAATCGAGATCACGAGTGATATCTATGGTTGGATGTAAAAGACCAAGACTACAGAAAGATGAATAACGAAATAGAACGATTGTTAGGAAAAGGATCAGCATAATAAGGATCATAGGGAATGATCAGAATGAACAGAATAAGTTTTGGAAGCGAAGAATGGATTGTATAGAAGTAATATATTCTAAAGGACAAGGCAGTACTGAGTTAGGAATAGGGTTCTGTTACACCCCGTATCTAAGAACTAAGGTTAGACTCATATCATTAGAGTTTTAGTGGAAAAATTGAAGGTTTGAACGTTTTGCGAAAATGGTTGATAGGCCTACTTCGGGCAGTGATAACTCTTTGATTAGTTGGGAATTTGGGAAAGTACCCTCAATGAAAGTTGTAGTACATAAAAATAGCTTTCTAATGATATAAGGACCAGGCAATCAGAGATCGGAGCAAGGAGATATGATCGTCTCAATATGGCTAATAGTAAGGCGTTTAAAAGTCTATAGAATCGGCTAAGTTTTTGATACGTCTGTCTTCCAGTCGAATTTCGTGAAAATCCGTTGAGAATTTGAGGAAACTTAAAACACAAAAGTTGTATCCCTTTGAAATAGCTTTCCAACGGTATATTATGGGACTTGAACAGAGCTATGTACAAGAAGTTATGCCTATTTTACCAAACACTGTACAAAACCGACACACACCGCTTCTCGGGGCGCGTGAGGGCGAGTACGATGGCCCCGTTTCGCGGGACGATCGCCGAACTCTGAGTAGTTACCTGCAAAATGTTGCGCGATTCACCCGCATCGCGGAACCATCGTAAAACAGGTCGATTTCGGGTCAAAAGTTGGATTTCGCGTTTTAAGTTATATTTAAGCTTGGGGTTTATTTCCCTAACATCCCTAGTCATGAAAAATCACCCCTAAAGTCGGAGGAACAAGTCCCAAGTCTCAAGAACCCTCCAAGGTAAGTTTTATCATGATTCTTGATTGAATTCAAGTCCCTAATCTCTTTCTAACTTGGAGTAAACCACTTCTAATCCATAAGTTGTGATTTGAACATTATTGTTGGAGGTGGAAACCCTAGAACCCAAATTTAAGAGGATTGAACGTCAAAAAGGTAATGCTTCTACACTCTAATCATTCGTAATAGT